>NW_027315834.1:34870672-35095672 GCF_026437365.1 Eucyclogobius newberryi | reverse complement strand
GCCAGACTCCACTCCTCAGACCTTGTCGTAGTCCTCAGACTCTGTCGTAGTCCGTAAAAGCACTCCTTCCATTGCTTTGGTTGTTGTTGTTGTTGTTGTTGTTGTTTTATGGCGGTTGGCATCCAAGTGTTGCATTACCGCCAGACTTTATTCCTCAGACTTTGTCGTAGTTGTTGTTGTTGTTGTTGCTCTACGGCGGCTGGCATCCAAGTGCTGCACCACCGCCAGACTCCACTCCTCAGACCTTGTCGTAGTCCTCAGACTCTGTCGTAGTCCGTTGTTGTTGTTGTTGTTGTTGTTTTATGGCGGTTGACATCCGAGTGTTGCATTACCGCCAGACTTTATTCCTTAGACTTTGTCGTAGTCCTAAAAGTTCTTCTTCCAGTGCCTTGACTTCCAGTGCTTTGTCCTCAGACTCTGTCGTAGTCCGTAAAAGTACTCCTTCCATTGCTTTGGTGTTAAAAAGTCTACGCCGTGCGTCTACGAGCTGCCACTCGTAGACGCACGGCATCATCGTACAAAGCCCATGAGGTCATGATATGTCTTTGTGACCGGCTTTATTCCAGGGATACTCTTCTTCATCTTCCTCTCCTTCTTTGACGTTCGGTGCTTCCACCGTACAGCTTTATTCTTCAGGCTTCATTCTATAGGCTTTAATATGTCCACTGATGTCGCTGCTTGGTAGCCGTGCGTCTACGAGACTGGGCGAGGACAGGAGACCACCCCCACCCCCATCTCGTCACTCTGATCACTCTGACTCCCCACAAGCAGACCCCCATCACTCCGACTCCCATTTAGCGCCTTTAGCCTGTTTTCTATATCTGCCCAATCAAGCTCCTTTGTTCCAAGGAATCTCCCTGCAGCTTTAGCAATGATCCTGATCCTTTCAGTTCTGCTTTGAGTCTGAGCAGCACAGTTTACAACATCCACCATAAAGAGTACAAAATCCTCTCTATCCACAACCAGGGTATTCTCATTAATTCTGGAACCTGCAAACTTGGGACCTCCACTCTTGAAACCTTCACACTTCTTGGGAGCCACGCTGGCCTCTCTCATTTCGCCCTGGCTGTGAGCAGCGCTGGCTCCTCTCTCTGTATTTACTCTAAACTCGTTACTTGAAACTTTCTTGACTGCATCTGCATAGGATATACCTTGAGAGACCTTTATTTTCTGCACCTCAGCAGCTCTTTTGCTAAACCTGCATCCCCCGTAGGCAGAGCTATGTTCTTCCCCACAGTTACAGCACTTCAGTTTTGCACCCACGTCACACTTCCCATACTCATGATCTCCTGCACATTTACCACACCTTTGCCTCCCTCTACAGACCGCTGCAATATGCCCAAAGCGCTGGCACTTAAAGCAACGCAGGGGCGGCGGAACATATGGCCTGACGCTATAGCACATGTACCCAATGAACACCTTACTAGGCAGGCACCTCCCTTCAAGTGTTACCATTACCGACAAGCTGTCACATCTTACCCCAAACCGGGTCACCTTCAAACGCCTAGCGTCCACCACCGTAACTCCCGTCAAATTCTCCTTAACTTCATCCACAGACGTCGCCGTAGGGACACCTACGATAACTCCTCTGACCGTGTTTCTTTCAGCATTAGACACAAGAATGTCCTTTCCACCCAGACGTTTAGTTCCAATCGCCTTCCGTTGCTGAGCCGCGTCCTTGCACACGACCAGCAGCGAGCCATCTCTAAGGACACTCGCACTCTTGATCACTCCCACAGCTACAGTTAGGCTCTTTGACAATGCCACTGAATTCCACTCCTTAAAGGATGCACTATCCTGTGCAAGCTTTATGATCACCTTACAGTCTCTGCTCTCACCCCGGACATCAATAGCTTCAGCCTCATCCTGCTGCTCATTCCCAGAACCCTCGGACGAGCTAAGGGACTTTTTACGTTTCCGGGCACGTGCAGGCAGAAAAGGCTGCTCCTCCACGCCGTCCAGAACGTCTTCCATCCCCGATCCACTCTCCTCCGCCATCTCCCGTCTCTCCAGACCGGGTGTTGAGCAAGGTTGTTGTTGTTGTTGTTGTTGTTTTATCTTTATTCCTCAGCTTCTTGTGGCGGGAGGCCTCCTGTAGCCTCCTGCCTGAGGGGAGTGGCCTCCTGCCTCAGGGGAGTGGCCTCCTGCCTGAGGGGAGTGGCCTCCTGCCTCAGGGGAGTGGCCTCCTGCCTGAGGGGAGTGGCCTCCTGCCTGAGGGGAGTGGCTTATATAGTTCTTGTCCAGGGTGAGAAGGGTCGGCTGTGATCCGACCTCCAGGTTGCTGCCGCAGCCCCAGGACACCACCTAACTCCTGTAAGCAGACTCAATGAGATGAGAGTGGTGTCGTTCGCAAACCTGATCAGTTTTACGTATTATAACTTATTTGTAGCAAAGCTAGAGCACATTAGCATCAGCTCTTTCCTGTTTATCTCATGACACTCACGTCAAGGCCCACACATTTATATTTCCAGTGCAAGATTTAGCTAACGCTACCTAAACACATTTTATAAAGAGATGTGAAAATACTGCATAAAGAAGATACGGACGATAAGCCCAGAAGACACTTTTTGTGAATTGCTGATATTGGATAACCTGGCTCATGCCAAATTGTGTCTCACTCAGAATCAAATGTATACTTAATGAATAAATTGCACTTTCTTCAAAGCCCTTCTAGACCCTTTCAACATGCTTAACCAAATTCACAAATTATAATATTATTTGGCAAGTCATATACATGTCGGCGTAATCCCTCATTCGTCCAGGACTGTTCCATTGTATCATCTGGACTCTCTTTGTGGACTCTCCGCCCAAGTTTCAGGCTCACCTCCTCACTACACGCTCTCTGAGATGTGCTCCTCTTTCTCTTTCATCCCCACAGCGGTATCCCCTTTGCTCATGTCCTCCCTGTCAGATGCCACGGCCTTTTAATTGCACAGGGCTTCGGTTTAGATCATTATGTTGTCAAAAACAGCAGAAGAGCAGGGACCAAATAATGCTCGTGTGCGTGGTCTATTTCTGTGAGACTGATGTGTAGTGATGGCTGGATGACATCACCAAGACAGAACAAAGGAGAGACCCAGGAAGCAATCGAGCAGACAATGAACATTATCACCTCATTTGCAATCAGGACAGAGGTGGAGTGTAGTTTTTATAGACCTAGAGCTTAGATACAATAGCCGTGCACCTGCTTTGTGCGGTTGTGTAAAATGGTGTTGTCAAGGAAAACGTTTAAAGTTAGTTGTTTAGTTTCTGAATAACGTATTTTCCGGACTATAAGTCGCTCCGGACTATAAATCTCACCAGCCACAAAACGCATAATAGAGAAGAAAATATATATATATATATATATATATATATATATATATATATATATATATATATATATATATATATATATATATATCCAAGACCAAGAACAGACATTTAAACTTGAAATGCAATTATATAAATATAAAACAGCATAATAACAACATAATAACAGATGAGAAAACAACATGGTGAATAGGTGTACGTATGCTAACGCTAACACCTTCAGCTACATGAGGCACAGACAGAGTGTCTGGTATGTTAACGTAACATATTAACAGTTATTCAGATAACTATAGCATAAAGAACATGCTAACAAGTTTACCAAAGCATCAGTATTACCCCAAATCACTAAATCCACTGAATTCTTCTTCCTCTGTGTCACTTCTAAATAACTCCACAAACTCCAGAAGTAGAGGAAGTGCTGATTCTTCTTCTGTCTCGCTTAGAGCCTAGAGCGCCCTCCTGTGTTTTCAGTGTGAAAATAACAAATAATATCACACATAAGTCGCTCCGTAGTATAAGTCGCACCAAAACTATGAAATTACGGTACATTGACTTAAAATGTTGAATTTATCTCAGATGTTTCAAAATTGCCGGCTAGAATGCACAGTATTCTGAGATTTTCACACTTGGCATTTACATCGAATCAACAGTTCATTTCATCTGTTGAATCTGGCCACACAGCCCACACGCTCACCTCACGCTCTTACTTCTGCACAGAACCTCAGAGCACTCGACATGCTGCTAAATGAACGGTCGCCTCATTTACAATTAGAATTTAATGTTAGAAACCTGCGCCGTGTGCTCTCCACAGCACAAATAAAGACTGGTGTTCCGGTACTTTTTACTTTCATTTTAAATGCAGCGAACCAAACCACATGTGCTAGTTCATGGTGGCGGGGTCGTAGTTTGTTATCTCTGCTGTGCACATAAACACAGATCTATTTTTGTGACTGTTTCTTATCCAGTCCAGTTGAATGTCTCTCCGTGTCTGCTCCTGTCTTTAATGGACTGTTACATGCAGTAAAAGTATGTCGACTACACACAGACTCCTCCAGATGTGTTATTAGGATTGGGATGAAATATGAATCAAGACGTGTGTCAATAAATCAGAAATTTACTCCTCAATCATTATTTATTTTATTTATTTATGACCTTTTTATTTAACAGCTACAAACTCATTGCGATCGAGACAATAATCACTATCATAATCTCTTATAATCTTCATCAAATATTTTCGAGTCTTGTACAATGGAACAATAAACCAAATCTCTCTCAGGTCAGTCAGTGTTTTTGGCAGACCTGTGATCTTAGCCGCTGTTGCACAGGTTTCTAAAGGCATTTCCATTCAGTCTTTTGAAATTCAAGAGCTTTCATCATCCATGACACCAGTTCAGAGCGAAAACAAATGCTTTCAATATCAGTGTGCGGCGCAGGTTTGTGATAACGCTTTCGGTTTGAATACAAAATTCAGTGTGTAATTTTCCTTTTATATAAGAAGATTTTATCAATTCAATGCAGCCCACAGAAGCATAGCAGACTATTTCTAAGGCATTGTTGTTCAGCCGGGACGCAGTTTGAATATATATGGATATTTTATATGTATTTCTATAAAGTGTGAAGTGATCAACAGAGGAAAGTGCTGCAAGCCCCAGCGATATATGGTTAAGGAGAATCAAATCAATCCACACTCCTGGTGGGCTAGTTTTCTCTTTTCACACCATCAAAGGAAACACGTCCAATCAAAAAGTGATAGAGCTCACTTCGAACCTCTGGTATAGCGTTACCTATACCCCCAAGATATTTAAAACACGGCCTACAAAAAGTAGACCAGGTTGGCCAGCCAGATTATTTCGTGTGATATTTGTGGGTTCAACAACTCTGGAGCCATCTATTCTGGACCGACACCGGCTGTTGGCCGTCGAGCCCAGACCAGTCACAGGCCGGGGGTTTGGGCAGAGGCCAAAGGTGAAGCACTCACAGCCAAAACAAACATGGCAGGGCCGACAGACAGACTTTATGGAGGCGCTTTGTGCATTTGAGGAGGGAATGATTTCTGTGCTTTTCTCTCAACTGCTTTTAATAAAAGTTTAATGTCTAAGCTTGTTCTACTGTTATGACGCTTCATCCGATCCGTTTCAGTTATTTGTCATGACATTTTGACTTTTGCTGACAGATTCATTCATGTGCAGAATATTAAGTCAGGTTATAAAGAGGTAAAACGGGACCGTATGATTTGATAACTGTATATGCACTAGAATGATTGCATCTCAAGACAGAGGAAATGATATAATTATCAGTTAAATAATATAGGAGGGTTGAAGTCAAAACCAAAGCATTTTTCATAATATAGAAAAATCTGTTTTGTGAGATGTGTATTATGAAAATATTTTATCAGAATGTTATCTATATATTATTATCTCCCCAAATTATTTTAAGTAACCTAAAACCAGAAATCTGCTTGTGTGCTCGTCTTTGCACATTGATGTGTAAATATTTGGGTGGTCTCGAGGTTGTGATGTGAAGGACAAATACAGATAAACAAATGCAGCATGGCCCAAGCCCTGCGCTGCCCCTGTCTAAACGCATGTGTGTAAACAGCACATGGCTGGAGGCCGGGTAATGCACAGTCTGGTTTGGGCTCGTCTGGATCTGAGCACTTCTGAAATATGTGCTTCAGGACACTCACAACTGACTCAGAAGAGCTGCAGGTGAGGAAAAAAGGGACACATTTAATGAAATAGTGGTAATGCATAATGTATTTGAGCCTGCTTTAATACCCTTCAGACATACGATATTTTTTTTATTTTTTTTATTTATTTCATTAATAATTAAATTACAGTATGTCATAAGATGTTTTTTGTTTTCATCAGCTGTTGTTTTTGCAGTAATCTTTCAGCCCCCTTGGTAAACCTTTACAAGAACGCTCAAAGATGTGAATTATTTAAGTGAACTCAGGAAAAATATTTTGGAAGAAAAACACTGTGCACAGAAAGAGTCCCAATAGTTTTGTGCATTCCTGCATCTATGTTTGATATTGCAAACTAAACGGATTGTGAAGAGCTTGAGGTTAAGGTTGAGGTACACTTTAGGGAAATGTGGTCCATGTTTTGGGTTGATGTGGAAAAGTGGAGTACCAGAAGAAAACCCACCCAGACATGAGGAGAAACGTGCAAACTCCACTCAAAAGGCCCCGGCAGCCCATGAGCAACCTTCTGTCTGTGGGGCCACAGTGTAAGTGTGAGGAAACTTCAGAGATGCTCTTACATGATGTGTGTCAGGAGGCAGCGGTCAGAAGGGGAATGAGTCACATTAGAATATTCATTACTGATTGTACAATGATTGTACATTCTTGTTTATAGTCATTATATCAGTGACATTAGTATGCCATCTCATGTTGGGAGATCATAATCTATTGTGTAATTAATTTGAATGCAGCCGCAGCCTTCCGTCTAATGAGACCACAGAGAAAGAGGTGGGAATAAGGGGATGACCTTTGGCTTTGAGACATGAGCTTGTGTTCAATGGGGAAAGGCAGATCCAGGGTTATTGGGTTTTTTTTTGTCACTGAGGATGTAAACCTGTGAAGAAGAAAGTTCAGACTTTACAACTGTGCATAGTGAAGTGCCCCAATATATGTTAATAACAATAGCAAAAATCTATATATACCTCACATATATATCCTTATTTTGGTCATAGAAATCCTTTGTAAAAATTGCCATGGGATGTGCACATGGACAATAATTGATTTAATTGATTTTGTGTTTCATGATGCCCAAAGTGTTTAAGTAACTTGCACTTTCTAGTATAATATCAGTGCGTGTATGTCTCTAGATATATTCATTCAGCTTTTGCTTTGCTGGCTTGACTTTGATGTTCTCTAATTGTATACACTAAACTGCTCAATCCGGGATTTTTACCGCCAAAGTGGTGACACAGCTGAACTAACAAGGCCTTTTGCTGTTTGGTAGACAGCTTTAAGCGGATTGAGGGGGAAAGTATGATATTTTAACAAGGGAGATTTGGATTTAGTTCGCTTTGTGACATCTTGACAGCCACATAGCCACGATAATAGGGAAATCAGGTTATGAGAGAGCACGCTCCTCTTTTCTTCCAGTGAACGTCAAATCCTCACACACGACAAGCAATGTTATATTTTTCAAAGATGCATTCGGTCTGTTCAGAACTATTGCTTCATCTCAAACAAACACATGGCGGCTCCGCTCGTTTTTATTTTCATTTTAAAGGCAGTGGACCAGAACAAAAATCACACGCACTAGTCTGTGGTGGAGGGGTACACATCCAAACACAAAAGCAACTCCAAGATCAATCGTAGTTCCCGGGTTTATATGAAAGAAACAGTTTAAATGGAACAAGGCCCCTTATCTGGTGTTTCTGGCTTGTATGTAAAAGTGTAGAGAGCTCTGGATCCAACGTCAAAAACTACTTTACGGGCCAGGATGTGCAAAACATCCTTAGAGATACATTAGCAGAACTTTTTTTAATTCTTTAGTCAACAAAAAAGTAGTGGAATGCCCATAATAAGCAGCTGATTTATCCCACACAGTCAGAATACTTTTGAATGGACGCTATGTTTAGTATTTTGCATCTTTTTTTTTATTATTGTACTTCTGTGCCAAATCTGTTTCTGTACCTAATCTGTGTTGCAACACTGCAATTACACTGGAATATCTTTTCTTATTTTAAAAGGTCCGTTGCTTGAAAATTGTACGCTGTGTGACGACTCTCTGATCTCTAGTGTCTGCATCACCGGGGATTTGTCTTTTCATTAGTGCACAAAGGAAAGGTCAGTAGTCCATCATGCAACTCCCAGAGCTTGTCTTTATTAACAATATATATCAGTCGGTGCTTATTTTCCAAGTTTAACACAGAAAGGTGTATGTATTTATCTACCCGGCTTGCACAAATCAAGAAATCGGACTTTGGAAAGAACTCAAATGTATATCCACGAAGTTTGCCTCTCAAGTGTCAAGGAGTCGGTTGCCAGAGCAATGATTAGCTCCCATAGCCCCTTACTGCACAGGCACATCACATGTTCAGTACATTTAACAAACTGTCAAATATCTAACCACTTTCTAAAGTTCACGTAAGACCTTGGGATTTGTGGTGCTTGGTGAAAGAAAACGCAATTGTTCATGTCAATCTGTTGGTTTTTGATGCATTATTGTCCATAACATTAGATTTAAGCTGATGTTTATTATGAGCATGTTAGCATGTAGGCTAATTTTGGAACAAATCGCTAATGTTTCCTAATGGTGTTACTTTCGTGTGGTCGAGTGGGTGTCAGTCGCCAAACAGCCCACTGAAAAAACGTGCTAACTTGTGGAATGGTACTGGACTAATGGAATGCAGCGTCAGGGTCTATAGATTCTGAACGTTCATAGATATATTTTTTATTCCATTATTTGGCGCTGAACTAGTATTGTAACTCTGCACATTCTCATTATCTTTGTTCTGGTCCTATTTATACTGTATGTTAGCACTTTTTTTCCCCCCTTCCAGTCTTTCCACACCAGACATCAGCGAGCGTGACCTCCACAGACTCCTCCCCGTCTACAGTTCTCCATGTCTGGTCCGATCACCTTTAAATTGAGCATTCTCACAAACAAACAGCACATGTCTGCCCCCTCACAGCCTCTGCCCTCACCCTGCCCTGACCTCATCTGCAGGTTACACCAAGTTCATGTGCTTTTCCATTTTTCATGCCCCCTCAGTCATACAGGCCAGCTGAGGAATGCACGGAGACAGGGCCACGGAGTCGGGCCAGAGGACAAAACAGGTGTCACATGCTGCGTTTCCACTCTTCATAACGTTCTCTGGGACTTAAATAGAGCCTGGGGCTGGCATTTTTATTCAAACTATAGATCTACTGTAGGAATAGTGGAGAAATGGAGTCAAGTGTGAATTACTGATACATGTGGGTCAGTTGGAAAGCCAGGGAACCGGCTAATTGGAGATGCCAACAGTTGGTAAAAGGTTTGTAAATGCATTTTGTCAATGTTTTACTAAATCTACTTTAAAACTTTAAAAGATCTACTTTTACTGGTAAGATCTACTTTTATTGGTATTGAATATTCATCTTTTACGAGTCTCTTTAATAAAAGCATTTGTTAAAGGTTGAATGGACGATTTTTTTGGCCCAAATCTGAGTCTTATTTCCTCGTGGCGTGGACTGCCGATTAGTCCTGTCACGTATCAATCATAAAACGCATGCGCACTTCCGCCTGCGTTCTCAAATCGCCTGAAAATTGTCCATTGTGCCTTTAAGTTATGTATTCAATAATCAAAAGAATCTTGATTAAAGCTTTACTCCATTTCACATGGCACTCGGGGTCCTCCATAGCCCATGTTGCTGCGCATAAATGTTCATTCATTAAGACCTTTCTCCAACACTCTTACTCTTGCTTATACGAAAACCACGCTGATCCATCCGTCCCTGATCTGTTTAGCTCCATTATTATTAGTTTTTGTCGAGACACAACCAGTCTGTGTTGGCGCCTGTGGCTTGAGTCGTGACAACTCCCCCACTAGGGCGTGTTAATGCAGAAGCTCTGACGCGGCCGCCCCACCAACCACCAACACACTCTAATTACTCCAGAGCGCTGCATGATGGGAAGGGGAAGTTGTGGGTCCAACGCATGCATCGCTCATGATCATTGTGACAGATGTAATCACTCCGGCTGTGCACTCGCCTCTCACCACAACTCCATAAGCACCTTTCATTACGGAGCGCCCGACCCAGAGAGCTGAGCTTAAGCGGCAGAAGTGCACTGATTAAACAGGAAATGAACTACACATATCCCTCATCATCCTTCTTATTAAGCACACGCCGTCATAGCAGCTGGCTGACACAGGAAGATGCTACTGCTTAAAAAATGCAATACTTTGGGGATCATTTATTTTCTGGTAATCCCATTAGGCCTGGGCGTAACGCTTCAGAGGGACACAACGATTTGTCATGGCTTTTTAACGGTTGACTTCTTGTATTCTTTTGTGTTGTTTAGGTTCTAGATGAAGTTCTGGATATTGTAGTCTTCTCTTGTGGTTTCATCCTATTAACTACAAAATGGTTCGATTTGATGCTTTATGATATTTAGTTCTGATCCAATAATTATGAATAAGACATGGAGCGAGTGTGTGCAGCTAATAGAATTAAAAGTGAATCATTCAGGGCCTGACCTGATGTCTCTCAAGACCAAGTCCCTGAAGGTCTGCGCTTCACATTACAATCTGGTTGCTTTTATTACACAATTTTATGAACGGAATATCCTTTTACGTAATGTGTTTTCTTCAACAGCAATCTTCTCACCCAGATTCACCGACTTGTTGATTGGATCGGGCATGAAACAACCTTGAGAGATACTGCAGAAGGTCCACGGATCTTTTACGCAAAATGGAATACAACCAGAGCCCACCATGCCAAAGGTTGTCGGTTCAATCCCAGCTCTGACCATTCTGCCGTTGTGTCCTTAAGTTTAAGGTTGAGGTACACGTTATTGTCCCCATAGGGAAATCTGTCCTTGGGCAAGACCCGTCATCCACCTGGCCTCCAACGTCTATATCAGGGGTGGGCAAACTACGGCCCGCGGGCCAAATCCGGCCCGCAGCACCTTTCAATCTGGGCCGCCAAGCTTGTCCAAGTAATATTTAAAAAAATATTAAAAAAAAAAAAAAAAAAATATATATATATATATATATATATATATATATATATATATTTATTTATTTATTTATTTATTTATTTTCCTTTTTTGCCCTCAGGCATCTGTCTGCACTTGTATCCTTAATACATATGACGTGTAATGAATTAAATAATAGATTCAATAGCCTATTTTTGACAGAAAAGTTATATTTTATTTGATATTTAATTTTTGTTTTTTTTTTCTTTCACACCAATGATCGCGGGTCGGCCCTCCACTACTGGCCTGGATTCAAATATGGCCCTCGGAGGAAAATAATTGCCCACCCCTGGTCTATATGATGGTGTCTGTGAATGCAATCCAAGACAATGGATGAAATTGCCAATGATATATAAGTATAATGTCCAGTTGGCATGTGATTGACACTTCATGGGGCCTGTTTGATGGAGACCCTTTTACCCCACCTCCAATTACCCCGGCCTTGGCCTAACACAGGAACCAGCCTGACTTGCTGTGTCAGGATTTAATATTCTCAAGGTAATTCATATGTGGGCTATATTTCCATTCTGTTCTTCCAGTGCTTCCCCAAAAAGGACAGATGATGCATCCTGATTGGTGCCTTTTTCTCCCAAATCACCTCATTGGGCCCTAAACCTGAGCATTGCTTCAGCTGTCTCCTGTGCAGTGTCTATAACAAGCACACAGTATTCTAGGTGTGGAGATGTGTGACAGGGCACGCCACTATTATGTGAGCAGCTCGGGATCTGCCGTTGCTATTTAAAGACTAAAGACTAAAGAGTAGTGTTTGGACTGGACCTGATGAAATGCGGCGCACGATGTGATGGACGGTTGAGGTAATAATTCAGCTTGAGGAATGGTGATTAGGCTTTGTATTTGAACACACACACATGGAGATGGGCCTCTGCCACACACAGACATGTTCTTGACAGCCCGTTCTCGCTAAGCTGTATTTTCTGTAGCAGCTGCCACAAACTCAGGTCAGCAGCCAGTGTTTAAAACTTTCAAGCACTTCATTGCCAACTACTGACACAAAACTTTTTTTCCCAATTGTGCCGGACTGTATACGCTTTGGCATCCATTGTCCTTTTCATTTAGTCGACCGTTATAATTCAACGATACTTTATCGGCCTGGTATAAGGGGTATTTTGTGTGGGCCTCTTAAAAACATGCTGAGTGTGCGGCTCCAAGTGTTGTGTAGTAAACTTCCATCTTCTCTCCTCATCCCCTCTGTTGGCGCTCCTCCAGGACCACCAGGAGGCTCTGTTTTTTTACATCAGCACACACGAGCCTCCTGTAGTGGCCTCGACAAGCTGCCAGGAGCAATAGCCAGTGTGTTACAACATGTTAGGCATTGTGGGCTATTACTTTAAACACTATTGTTGTACTCCCAGTTCTAACTTTGAAGCCTTCTGCACTTTAAGCACGTTGAGCTGCGAGGTGTACAGTCATATTCCTTAACATTGTGAAGTAAAACAGTATTTGCAAAGTGGGTCTTATGCAATTTGAGTTGCACGCTGACCTCATACTCATTTGCATATTTGAGGCATTGTGGTGATTTACAGCATAGAGGCAATTAAACTAAAGGATGTCTTGAGGGTTCCCACCTGGGCTGAACCCAAGCGACCCCTTTGATCTGCATAAACGGCTGTATTTACACGGCAGACCTAAACTAAATAGAATGAAATCATTTCTGAATTCAGCGTTACCACCAGAAGAGCGGAGAGAAAACCAGTAATCGCAGTAGGATCTTTGGTGCGCTGAAGTATTGGTGTGGACATGTGTGTCATTCCACTGCCCCCTTATGGTCAGACAGTGATAAACATCGTGTCCGGCACATCGAGGACTGAGGGTCAGGACTGTCCTTTAGGGTGTGTGTGTGTGTGGACCCAAGGGCACAGGGGCCCGCTGTAGCTCCAGAGCATCTGTGTGAGCTGCTCAACGTTAATGGCATGTGTCACATTCAGACATGTTTCATCTCTGGAAATGTGTTTGTACATGCGCCAGTGTAAAGAGCCATTAAACCTTAAATAAACATCTGTTCTAACAAATGCCCACGCAACATATGGTCACAGTAAAAGGAGGCACCTTCATAAATTCACAGCATTTTAATCAAACGTGAATGTCATTTGATTAACAAGATGATGTTTTATGTGCCTGTTTATGTGATTTTGTTAAGGTCATCGCCCATTTAATAGTTTTCAAGTTTGAACATTCAAAAACAGGTCATGAAAGTGCTGCAGAGAGCTAAAGGCTGAGCTTTCATTCAGAAGACTGACTTCTACATCCAGAGCAAACTGCTTTGTGTACTTTGGCTCCATTCTCCACAGACGTGGTTGGTACTTTAATTTAGCAGCAACCATAAGTTTAGGATGATTAAAATGGATGGTAGGGTGCAGAATAATATATTGCTTGAAGAGGTTCAAGTTGTGTTCATAGAATATTTTATCTCCAAGAGCAGCAGCACTTGTCTTCCTGTGATTGAAGGTTGTGACTAGACTTCTTGATGGAAATGTGTTGGACAAAGTGGGATTTTGTGGTAATAAAAGTAAAGGTTTAGCATTTAAAAAGAGCAGATAAGCGAGCACATATCAGACACTGTTGCTTACTTGGGGGAGGGTCAACAGGGCTGAGCGAGCTTTGCTCCAAATATAGTAGTGTCGCCTTTGTATTCTTGCCTTTATAAGCTACTTTTGATTTTTGGACATAGGTTAGTCCTTCGTCTCTCTTGTTCACTCTCTTATTATATCATTTTGCACATATTTTGGTGTCATTTTCTTTGTCCTGTAAATGTTAATAAATAAATAAATAACACTAAGCTTATTAGGCATCTCGTGTTTCCTGAAGAACAAACAAGATTCAAGATTTGATTAAATGAAGTGAGGTTACTTTACATTGGAACGGTGCCTTTACCATTACCACACGCCACCGAGCAGTCAAACTGTCACTGTATTTTACACTGTTCATTTTAAACTTGGAATAGAATCTGAATATAAAACGTAGGCCCTGAAAAGTATGTGGCATGTGTTATTGTTCTACTGTTAAATCAACCATCGCCTCGCTTACAAAACGCTGACAGAGTGTGTGTGTGTGTGTGTGTGTGTGTGTGTGTGTGGCCTGCCGCCTGTGTCAGCAATCTTTGCTTGTGCTGTTTTTGTCAGGCTTTGGGGATAAATGGTTGACAAAGCAGAGCCAGACCAGGGAAAACAGTCACAGCACGAGGGCAAAACCCCCAGAATCTCTCTCCAAGTGAAAAACAACTGGTCAAACTATAAATAATAGCACACACATTTCATCTTGTTCTTATCAAATGTTGTCTACGTACATGCGGCATTGTTTTCATTGTTTGTGGTACTTCCTTTATTGTCTCTTGTATTTTACTAGTGTTGTATAAAACATTTATATTTTCTTTTATTGATGTGATAATCAGCACGTCCCTGACTGTGTTAAGTGTTCCATAACTATGTGAGTGATGCTGTATGTTTTAAGTACATGGTTCTTTTCTCAAAGACAGAGGGTTTCTATTGCACATTGCTTTGCCGTCAAATGAAAAAGAAAAAAGTACTAAACCCAGGAAAATGTGTCTTGCATTCTCAGAACAACAACATTATAACAACTCTCAGCAAGAAAACCTACTGCAGTTACAAATCAAGCCGTTCTCATTATGATTATTGGGCGGCAGAAGTGCTCGTCTTCTGATCTGAATGTGGGCGGTTCGACACCCGCTCAGGTGGAGTGGTCAGAGCCACTGGCCTGCAGGTTGGTGGTGCGATTGCAGCTGCCTCCTGTGAATACTGCTGTTGTGCCCTAGGGCAAGTGTGAGTGAATGTGTGAGTGAATGTGTGAGTGAATGTGTGAGTGAATGTGTGTGTGAATGTGTGAGTGAATGTGTGAGTGAATGTGTGTGTGAATGTGTGTGTGAATGTGTGTGTGAATGTGTGAGTGAATGTGTGAGTGAATGTGTGAGTGAATGTGTGAGTGAATGTGTGTGTGAATGTGTGAGTGAATGTGTGAGTGAATGTGTGTGTGAATGTGTGAGTGAATGTGTGAGTGAATGTGTGTGTGAATGTGTGTGTGAATGTGTGTGTGAATGTGTGAGTGAATGTGTGAGTGAATGTGTGAGTGAATGTGTGAGTGAATGTGTGTGTGAATGTGTGAGTGAATGTGTGAGTGAATGTGTGTGTGAATGTGTGTGTGAATGTGTGAGTGAATGTGTGAGTGAATGTGTGAGTGAATGTGTAAGTGAATGTGTGTGTGAATGTGTGAGTGAATGTGTGAGTGAATGTGTGTGTGAATGTGTGAGTGAATGTGTGTGTGAATGTGTGAGTGAATGTGTGAGTGAATGTGTGTGTGAATGTGTGTGTGAATGTGTGTGTGAATGTGTGAGTGAATGTGTGAGTGAATGTGTGAGTGAATGTGTGAGTGAATGTGTGTGTGAATGTGTGAGTGAATGTGTGTGTGAATGTGTGAGTGAATGTGTGAGTGAATGTGTGAGTGAATGTGTGAGTGAATGTGTGTGTGAATGTGTGAGTGAATGTGTGTGTGAATGTGTGAGTGAATGTGTGTGTGAATGTGTGTGTGAATGTGTGAGTGAATGTGTGAGTGAATGTGTGTGTGAATGTGTGAGTGAATGTGTGAGTGAATGTGTGTGTGAATGTGTGTGTGAATGTGTGTGTGAATGTGTGAGTGAATGTGTGTGTGAATGTGTGAGTGAATGTGTGAGTGAATGTGTGTGTGAATGTGTGAGTGAATGTGTGTGTGAATGTGTGTGTGAATGTGTGAGTGAATGTGTGAGTGAATGTGTGTGTGAATGTGTGAGTGAATGTGTGACTGGTTCCTTGATGTAAAGTGCTTTGAGTGCCTTGACGGTAGAAAAGTGCTGTATAAATGTGACCATTTATTATTATTATTATTATAGATATTGATTTATTGAAGACAGACACTGTAAGATAGATTTGGAGGATGGATGAGGATAGATAGTTTCCCCCGAACGGCACAGGTTGTTGCCCCGCCGACCGCTGCTGCTTCTGCTTCTGCTTCTGCTGCTGCTGCTGCTGCTTCTGCTTCTGCTGCTGCTGCTGCTGCTGCTGCTGCTGCTGCTGCTGCTTCTGCTTCTGCTGCTGCTTCTGCTTCTGCTGCTTCTGCTTCTGCTGCTGCTGCTGCTGCTGCTTCTGCTGCTGCTTCTGCTGCTGCTGCTGCTGCTGCTTCTGCTGCTGCTGCTGCTGCTGCTGCTTCTGCTGCTGCTGCTGCTGCTGCTGCTGCTGCTGCTGCTTCTGCTGCTGCTTCTGCTGCTGCTGCTGCTGCTTCTGCTGCTGCTTCTGCTGCTGCTGCTTCTGCTGCTGCTGCTGCTGCTTCTGCTGCTGCTGCTGCTGCTTCTGCTGCTGCTGCTGCTGCTGCTTCTGCTGCTGCTGCTGCTGCTTCTGCTTCTGCTTCTGCTGCTGCTGCTGCTGCTGCTGCTGCTTCTGCTGCTGCTGCTGCTGCTGCTTCTGCTTCTGCTGCTGCTTCTGCTTCTGCTGCTTCTGCTTCTGCTTCTGCTGCTTCTGCTGCTGCTGCTTCTGCTGCTGCTTCTGCTGCTGCTGCTGCTGCTGCTTCTGCTGCTGCTGCTGCTGCTGCTGCTGCTTCTGCTGCTGCTGCTGCTGCTGCTGCTTCTGCTGCTGCTGCTGCTTCTGCTGCTGCTTCTGCTGCTGCTGCTGCTGCTTCTGCTGCTGCTTCTGCTGCTGCTGCTTCTGCTGCTGCTGCTGCTGCTTCTGCTGCTGCTGCTTCTGCTGCTGCTGCTGCTGCTGCTTCTGCTGCTGCTGCTGCTTCTGCTGCTGCTTCTGCTGCTTCTTCTGCTGCTGCTGCTGCTGCTTCTGCTGCTGCTGCTGCTGCTGCTGCTTCTGCTGCTGCTGCTGCTGCTGCTGCTGCTGCTTCTGCTTCTGCTGCTGCTGCTGCTTCTGCTGCTGCTGCTTCTGCTGCTGCTGCTGCTTCTGCTGCTGCTGCTGCTGCTTCTGCTGCTGCTGCTGCTGCTGCTTCTGCTGCTGCTGCTGCTGCTGCTTCTGCTGCTGCTGCTGCTTCTGCTGCTGCTTCTGCTGCTTCTTCTGCTGCTGCTGCTGCTGCTTCTGCTGCTGCTGCTGCTGCTGCTGCTGCTTCTGCTTCTGCTTCTGCTGCTGCTGCTGCTGCTGCTTCTGCTGCTGCTGCTGCTGCTGCTGCTGCTTCTGCTGCTGCTTCTGCTGCTGCTGCTGCTGCTTCTGCTGCTGCTTCTGCTTCTGCTGCTGCTGCTGCTTCTGCTGCTGCTGCTGCTGCTGCTTCTGCTTCTGCTGCTGCTGCTGCTGCTTCTGCTGCTGCTGCTGCTTCTGCTGCTTATTCTGCTGCTGCTGCTGCTGCTGCGGCAGTGGCGGTGGTGGCGGTGTCTTCTGCAGAACATGGCTATAATCTGCAGCCGCCACACAGCCAGGCCAGTCTCATTCATAGTCAAGTCTTTAAACTCCTGCTCCTCAGACATTGGAGGCAACGCAGCTCAAATGGACCAGATTGAACTCTGTCACCTTCTGTCTCACCTGTCATACATCGCTGGTCCTTTGTTTGACACATTTTGAGAGAAACTGAGCTTGATCTTATCACATGTCAAATTGGGTTGTGTTGGTATTTACTGCACCTGTTTGTGGCTATAATATTACATGACAAGTTTGTAATTTATTTTGTCGTCTGCTGTATTCACATGATCAGAAAATGAAACAAATGCTAAATTTGGACCCATTAATCATTTTTTTACACAAAGGCAAAGCCATTCTGGACAGGTACTCTTCAGCACAGGTCTGACTTTGACACTCCTGGACGCTGAGCCCAATTGTGCCTGCGGTCATTTGTCTGGCACTCACACCGTCACTGCCATTTACCCCGTTAGCTAGAGGACTCACTCGGAAACCGAACCAGCCGTCGCACAAGTGGAGTTGTCAGCCAGTAGCTCGGGGCCACTGCCCCAAAAAAAAAAGTCCTGATGATTTCCAGATGAGAGGCTGGACCGACTGTGAGGGTTCAGACACAGAGAAGGGAATACTGGATGTGCGAAGACAGTGACAGAATGAGTGCAAAGAAGTGACACTAAATCAGAGCTGACGGCTGTTATTTTTTTGACTTTTTTGTTTTTAGTTCTACCATTAACTGGACAAGAAGACTGGCCAAGATGAGCTTTTGCACTTGGCTTCTTGTGCACTTGTTGGTCTGTCCAGCAGTGGCCCAGCGCTTCAGCAGAGGTACAGTAGATCTATCCAGTTTAAACTGTGCAGTCATTTTGTTAGTTTGAGTCATTCAACAGCCATTTTTACAAACACAATTACATGATTACTGAGTTGGATGGTTTATACGCATGCTTATTAGAGAGAAAATCTGTTCACGGGGGAAAATGGGGATAATAGCAGCATCTCATTTTCCAGTGAAAGACTTTTAGTTTGCTGTTACTGGATTCATTCAGTCAGGAAATTCCTTTCTCAGCCCAGCCTCAAAAGAGATTAGAAAACAGAGCAGGGAATTTAGATTGAGGGCCGTGTTAGGAGTGTGCCGCTTGTGCTGGCCCTTGGCCTGGAATAATGCATAATCAAATTTAAACCCTTTTTTAATCCAACAAAAAGGTTGTTGTTTTTCGTGGTTGTTATTTTAATATGATATAATATTGATGTCATCTTACGTGGCCCACACAGTAAAACGTATGAATACAAAAGTCTTGTTCCTCTTGATAACAAACATATAATTGATTTATAATATAGTTGATTTCTGCTCAAGCAAAACTATTTCTAGATAAGTTCAAATCACATGAATCCAGGATATAAATATTTGGTAATACTGCATGTATTTACTGGATGGACCGAGATTATTTTACTTGTTTAAAAATGTTTCTGGATTGTTTTGATATATTATTTCTTCATATTTCAAGCCAAAGTATTTTATAATGTTGTAAGATTTGTTTTATTATTTCATGGGCAAATGTATTTTCTTATTTCAAGCTAAATTAAGCTAAGTTAATTATTTATGTTGCATAAACAATAAAATCTAACCCGGTCAAAACTACTCAATTTAAGATGAATATTCTGAATGCAGGTCATTTCAAGCCAGAAGAAATATTCACTGAAAAGAAAAGAAAACAAAGACAACAGAGAAACATAATACAAGACCAGAGGGAGTAGACACCAACCAAAATGAGCAGACATCCAACAACAACTAAAGGTGAAAAACAAAAGATAAAATCATGGCACACAGAACGTAGTCCAGAAGCCCAGATGTAGTATCATTTATTTATTTGAGGTGTAATCAGTGATGAAAGCTGTTTAATGTATATATTTCCATGTCCTTTCTCCGTAGATCTTGTCGAGACTTCGGCTTTTAAGCTCATTGACATCTTTAAATTCAAGACAACAAAGCCCAGGCGGGTTAGACAGAGCAGACAGAGCACCTGATACGTACATATTTTACCATACGTTTTACTCAAATAACCCGTCCCCAATTTGCTGTATCATTTCTGCCGTTCTTTTTGAGCGCTAACCGTCTGTAGTGAACCTGACATATGGCACATCCTGAATCCTAAATCATGAGCCCCCACACTTCCTGTCTGACACGACTGACAGAACTGCTCTGTGTCGCGCCAAAGTAGCTGCAAATGACAGTATCCGAAATGCATTTTAAAATAGAGCTCCAAAGAGAGACGCCTGGGCTGGTACTTCTATCATGACTAAAATATACCACTCATGACATCTATGGATCATGCATTGCATTATGGATAGACAGGTGTTTATACGCCGTCATGTGGTTTTGCAGTCTTGACATTACCTTGTCTTATGTAAAACAATCCCCCGGGGTATTTCCACATCATTAGTCATTATATTGTGCAGCTCAAAGGCACAAACGTTCCTTTCTGTTGATCCCGAGCTCGTATAAATGTGAAGCTTGGTGTTAGGAAGCCAATGTGAATAGTTGTTTTTGCTGTAACGGTGATTACCATATTTTTTCATAGTTTTGACCGGAGTGCGACTTATACTTATATTAATACTTATATACTTATACTCCGGAGCGACTTATATGTGATATTATTTGTTATTTTCACATTTGCAACCACATTTCATACTCCAGTGCAACTTTTCTTCTCTATTATGCATTTTTTGGCTGGTGCGACTTAAACTCCGGTGTGATTTATAGTCCGGAAAATACGGTATTTGTCAAATTATTTTAAATGGAAAGTAAGAAATATTACAATTAAAATGCTACTGTAACCGTTAGTGTTGATGGAGAGCCCAAACAAACAATGATAAGTGAATTTCTTTCCGTGAATCTCTCCTAGGGTTATACAGGCCCCGCCCTCCCATGAACGCAACCTATTGGACTAAACACGGACCCGCAAAACGTTTAAAAAAAAAACATCAATACACAAACCACTGGAGAGAAAAACGTGATTATTGTAAACAACTTGGATGCATCTATATGTCCAGTCTCGCTGTGTGTTTTAAACATGAGTCAATTTGATAAATAATGGAAACAAAACGGAGAAGGTCAGTCAATCTAAGGGGCTCCTACACCGACGTGCTGTGCATGTTGTGTACGTGGACTACTCCTCGTCTGCATGATGAAGACGGCCAACGCCATTTGGCCCTTTGTAATTAATGGATGTTTGTTGTTCCCTCGTCTCCTTTGAGCTGTTACCCAGAGATTACAAGTTCCCTGGTTGGCATAATGACAATAGAGAAGAAAGCCAGCTCATCCAAAAGCTTAGCGTTTGGAGTGCTCAGGTAGGATAAGACCAGCTTTACTGCAGTGATAGGCAATGCATGAGTGTTACCGAGGACGCCTTTAAACTAACACCGGGCCAGGCAATTCGGCTGATGTCACCTTGGGTTAGTTTTCCCGCACAAGGGAGACTATGTTGTTAACTCTGTGCAAAAATAAAACAGCAGTTGTATTCCTCAAACAACAGATGATCTGAATCTAATTGCGGCAACATGATATGAGGACGGGTTCTCCTAATTAGACGAGCAAATAAACAAAAGGCAGTTAATGCGAGAGCTTGTTTCATGTTATACTTGGCGCTGTTCGCAAACTACAAATTGGTTGTGGTTCGTGTGCGTCAATACAAATAGACTTTTATCCTTTTCTTTTTTTCTGTCTGTTGTTTTTTTTGTTTTGCAGTAGTGAATCTCACCGGACGATTTATCCTCAGTGTTCTCTTCTCTCAAAACTACTAACTGCAAGTCTGTTTTTCCTTCAGGGTTTCTTTTCTAAGGCATTTTTTTAACAATAAAACACCTATGATGCTAGATAAACATGCTTAATACAGACTGCGACAGAGCCCTTACCAGAAATTCATAGAGCAGGGGTTCCCAAACATTTGAGGCCCCAAAATAGGCCCCAAAATACCAATGGAACCGATTCGAGACCACAACAGCAAAATGATTACGACAACAGTAACATTTTCAACGTAAAAACATGTCAAATCAGGTTTATCATTGTTTTTTTTTAATAGTTAATATTAATATTTGACTCAATTTTCATCGAATGTGTTGTTTTTAAGTTAAAACAGATCAAATACAGTGTCATTATTATGTCAACTACGTATATCTTGACGTGACCTCGCGACCCCCAGCTCGTGCCAACATTGTGGTTCTTGTCACTTTTTTTTAACAGACGTTTCCTTAATACAGATCAATACGGATCAATTTAATCATATACACTGACATATACATTTTGCTAACTATGACTTCCCAAATTCCCAATGCCACCCATGAGCCATAAAAAGGACAAAACCCTGATTTAACACAGAAGAAAATAAGTTGATCATGAATAAATATACATCACCTTTGTATATTTACGCATTTTATGTTGATCAACTTAAATATATACATCAATTCAAAATATAACAGTGAAAAATCAGTTTGAGAACATATTTTCAAGGTTGTCGTTTCATTTTTCTGGAGTGCACAGTGCTAATGATCCAAACATGTACAAGTCAAATCTCCTGCATTTTCCACCGCCTTTTCCACCATCCTCAAGACAGATTTTCAAATGCCTAATTAAATCGATTTGCTTGCATCTCCCTGCCAACATAAAACATGCTCTATCATCTTTACAACCCATCATTAACCATCTGTATTTGCACTATATACCGCTGCACCGCCGACACAATGTTCCGTGTTTTAACGCCATCGTAGCCCATGTCATAAACCACACGGCTTGTTGCTCTGTTTACCACTGCACCCGGGTGGACCATAAACCGCCCGTAATATTTATGTTGCAGCCCGCAGTAAACATACAACATATCACCGGGACTATAATGTTGCAAGCTCTGGCATAATTTCCTCCTTAATTGCTAATGATAAATTGTACATGTAAATAGCTGCCAGCATGTGCAGTCTCTCGGCACTGGGGTTACATTCAAGTGGAACTATGGCACTGTTCTGGTGGGTGGAGGACTCGCAACCTGCTTCATGGAGACGTTATTGCCAAGAATGTTCCACAGTATTAAACGTATCTTTCCGCATCCAGCCCAGACAGCTGTGGAATGTTTGGAAAGTTATGTAGTGCACCGTTAACTTGACTTATTATGGTTAATCTAATCAGGAGAGGGTGAAATATTCCTTTTAGAGTTCAATTTTAGTTTACGCTCTTGACGACTTCGACCAATCAGAGCGAGAGTTAGTAAAGCCAAAAAGAACGAGACGAAAACTTACTAAGTACTTGATGCTGTTATACAATTACAACTTTACTTTCGTGTTATTATTAATGCTAAAGGGTTATTTTTCTTAAAACGTGAAAGTGCACCGCTGGGGAATACTTTCTACCAAAAAATCAAGCATATTTAGAGGATTTAATTTTTTTTAAACAGTAATTATATTTTGGATCATTAAATCAAAATAGTTTTTTTTTGTCATTTTGACCTGAATTTGTATTATTTTTATAAACAAGAATATTATCATTGATCATTCAGCTTGTATGTACGTTTGAGTTTAAGTGAAAAGTTGTGTGTTTATTGTCTTTATCTTCTTTACATCAGCACTAAAGCATGACCCTTTGCTCGCTTGTATTTTCACCAAATACTTCCTCTTCATTTTTTTTTTCACTTCAGTACAATTTCCGCCTCATTGTTAAAGCACTTTTTCTCGTGCCCTGGGACCATGTTGCCCTGGCATCCTTTCACTGCCGCTGCTGATGATGAGGAGTTAATGAGCAAGAGCACAGTAAATTTCAACCCCATTTCAGGATGCTCTTTTTAGTGTGTGACAGTAATAGACAGAGGCACATTTTCACCTGAAATTAGCTTCACTCTCAGAAGATGCGCTATGACAAGTGGGAAAAACACAAAGGAATTCTCACTTTTATTCTTTGGGGGGGTGAACTTGCAACCTCATTTGAAGTTTTTACAAGCTTGGGCAGGTTGAAGGGATGGTGATGGTGATGGTGATGGTGATGGTGATGGTGGCAGATTACACAAAATCACCCAGAATTGCAGTTTTTGTATTGATTTTTTTTTTTAATGGCGGTGTCTGGCGGCAGTTTAGAATGGTTGGAGCAGTTCACTGAAGGCAGGCAGGAGGAAAAGTAATGTTACATGGCAAAGATGTTGCAATTACTGTAAAATACCAATGAAATGGCACATACTTAAGTTAATATCTTGCCTTGCCTAAAATGACCAAAATTCTGAATATTAACCTTAATTTGAGTCGTTTTCACCACGGTTGAGCAGTTTTGACTATATTAGATTTAAAGGTTAATGAGACATAGGATATTTCACTGGTTTCGAAACATGTCCGACTGGTTACTGGTTAAGACAATTTAGCTTGAGATAAAAATATATACATGTGATAATAATTTGTTAAACATTCTTACTCTGTTTGCAAATGGCTTGAAATAAGGACAGATTATACTGAATCGGATCAGAAACATATTTAAACAAGTATAGTGTAGTCCCATCAAGTAATAACATCCATGGTATAAAATGAACATGAATTTAACGAACTTAAATAAACCTTTTTTTTTTGCACTGTAATCTGGCATTTTGGCAGGAGCAGATGACCTTTTCAAATAACACATTCCGAAAGTAAAGCGTTAATCTAAATCCAACAGTTCCCTCTATTGTTCACTCATTCTTGAGATTTTAATTGAAGCAAAGTTTAGTAATAGCCAGTTGATAGACAAACTAACCCAATTTGTTAATGGCGTGTGGACTGGAGGCAAAGCCGCAGCTCAGACACGCCGGCCCTGCAGGCACCCAAGCGGAGAGCAGGTAGAGAAGGAGCCCTGTGCGTTTGGGTCACGGTTGGCTACGCATATGTCATGAAGCTAAACGTATCGAGCCTGCGACGAAGCGAGGGCTCGGCCATTACTTGAAAGCCGGCCAGTGTGCGGGCGCAGCCGCACGGTCAAATGACTGTATCCAAATTCACTGTTTACATAGCACAGCTCATTAAGATCTGTGTGTGTGATCTGCTGCTGGCGAACAATCCCAGCCAAGGGCAAGATGTTGTGAACAAAGCAGAGGAAAAACTGGCTGTATTTTTGAGGGAAAGGGAGTTTTATTTATCCTGTCGGCTCTAATCAGCTGTGTCTCTCACCTTTCACTCCTGAGTCACCAAATGAGTCTGGAAATCTTTGTGCGGAAATTCATGACATGTAAATGCAGCTGTTATTTTTCTACTTTTGATCTCAATGCAGTTTTTTCAACAAAGTCTTTGTGTGCTGGAGTAGAAAGTCGTGCACAGACAAGAAAGAGGCCATTATGCATAATGCTGGGATATTCCTCTGCTCTCTTAAAACTACTCGATTTCTACAGACAGCTCTATAGCTTTTCCGAGTTATGTGATGTGCATACTTAATCCTTAGCCTCGTAGCTTAAGATGTATGTGGCTGTATTTTGGCTGTAAAACTGTTTCGGATAAGCCGAGGATGGAGTCGGTGACATGTTTAAAATGTTAACATGTTGTCTTTCAGTCATTACTGGGTCTACAACCATGCACCAAAACTGTAAAAAGACTAAAAATGAACTCTTCTGACATGTAAGTGCCTCTCCGAAGCAAGACCCAACATACGTGACCCTCGAAAGTGAACATTCCCCCCAAAAAACATGCCCAAATGCTATAAAGAAGAAGCTTTGTGGCCCAGTAGCTTGCTAAGAAGATTCCTGATCCAGGTGGAGTTGGAATGATTCCCCTGTGTTAAGGTGATTTTCCAAGTAGAAACCTGCTTCCCCCATCAACTTAGAACATGTACAATAGTCATCCAACTCTGGATCACACCACATTGACAATTAAAGATCAACTACCGTATTTTCCGAGTATAACTCGCACCCGAGTATAAGTCGCTCCAGCCAAAAAATGCATAATAGACAAGATAAAAAACATATATAAGTTGCAGTGGAGTATGAAATAAGGTTGCAAGTGTGAAAATAATAAATAATATCACATATAAGTCGCTCCGGAGTATAAGTATATTTCACCCCTGGAGAGACTGACACAGAAAGGACCGTTTAGCAAGCTTTATTACGTGGGTTATTTGGCGCTCAGACCCCAGCGGAAGACATTGCGATCATGGGCTCTCCATAATATAATTGTATTAGACGTCTCCCCCCAGGGCCTGGAGACTGGTGGTGGTAGATATGAGGAGAGGATAGAGAGGATGATTAGGATGAGAGGGATGCAGAGGAGGTGGAGAGGAGGTGGTGGGTCGCAGTACGGTCTGAAGCGGTCAAGCCAACTGAGTGAGGGTTTAAATGAGACCGGCTGTGCGCTGATTGAGAGCAGAGGAGGTGCATAGGAGGTGCAGAGGAGGTGCGCCGTGCCACGGGAGAGTAGTGACTTGGGTGCGTTGGTTGAGCTGGAGGGGCAGGCGGCCCTGACGTAGCAGTGGATGTAGATGGAGTTAGGTCTTCCAGGCTGAATTTACGCATAAGTATAAATATAAGTATTAGTCACACCCCGGCCAAAACTATGAAAAAAGGTGCAACTTATAGTCCGGAAAATACGGTACGTTTAATTTCTATATTGAATAGCTTTACTTCGTACATCTAAAACATTTATTAGCATTTCTGTATAGATAATGTCAATCTGAAGTCTCCAAAAGAACAATTTCCTTCACAATATAATAATTAACTTCAAAATAAAAAATAATTACAAAATGACATTTACATAACTTGCGCAATGTGTGTCAAATTGTAAATGCACTCTGTTCGTCGCCTGCACCACTAACAACCGCCCGTGTGGGATCGCCTGCGGGATTGCCCTGGTAAATATGGACACCGTGAGATCGTATTATGGAAATGAGTCGACGGCATCAGCTCGGCGCAGTCCAGAGCCACCACTTTCCCTCCACATGTATCATACCAAGTCATGTCCTGCTCCGACGCTCAATCAGCCTTCGAGTCCGACCAGTTTAAAGTCTGCATCTCCCTCCACCGCCCGCGTGGCACCTGTGGAGACTGTAGAAAAGCATCTGAGGTCAAACTGCAATTGCCCCGCGCGCAGCCGGAGCCGCGTTCAATCCGAGCTGAAGAATATTTGAGCAGTAATCTATCTGTGTTGACTCACACACGAGGGCTGAATACTACAGTGCAGCCTCGCATGAAAGTATGCGCGGTGTGGTCCTTTAATTAAATGTCCTGTTCCTGTGTGTCCAGCTCTGTATCCCTCGGCGTACAAGATAAAGAGGGGGAAATATTCGCCGCTCGACCCGACATTCCAGCGCTCTCAGAAGGACGTGGATCTACTGTTTGAGGTCAGATTGGATTCTCCTTCGTTCACATTCTTTTGAGTTAGATGTTTTTTTTATGATGACGGGAGGAGGTCGAGTTATGGGACGACTGTGTTCCTGCTTTATATCCTCCATCATTTGTTTGTCACATTTTAAAGTCTTATAACCATCACAAATCATAAAGATGAATGCACTCTCGCTTCTATTTGTCATCGTTAAATGTTATTTAAGTGGAAAGTGTATTGATTAAATACAGGGGTGGGAAAAATGGCCACTGACACTACTCAAGTACGAGTACCATTACGTTCAATTCGAGTAGAAGTAAAAAGTGGCGACCCAAATAATGACTTTTATTCAGTAAGAATAAAAAGGTATTAGGAGGAAATTGAGTACTAAGTAACAGTTTGTGGATGTGAAATGTATTTAAAATCTCTTTCATGATTGAATTCATGATTTATGAGTTCATGTTTCCCAAAGAACAGACACAAAAGACAAAAACGAAATCCTATCTGAGAGATTGAGTCGCAGCGGGAAGTGGGAAGCAAAGTCAGAATACTGCTACTTCAAATTAAATAGGACTCATTTGGAAGTGAAATATGCAGTCTGAAAACTGTCTTCAAAAAGTGACTCAAGAAAATGTAACTGAGTAAACTACCCACCTCTGATAAACAGTAGTGGAAAGTACAAAAGTAAAAGTAGTAACATGTTTAACTATCTGTACTTTACTGAACTGTTTTTTTTACAGTGGATACTTTTTCTTTTACTTCACAACTATTAAGAGCAGTTATCTGTACTTTCTACCACTAAAACTCTGTAACTGGACTGAAAAGTAGAAAATATGCTCAGAGGGTTATTTCAACATCCTGTATAGTACAATTTTAAACTGGTATTTCAAACCTGATTTGTTAATGTGCTACTTTTACTACTCACTCTTCTCCTTTTAACGTGTCACCTTCAGTGTTTGAATGACCGTTCATTGCCCCTCCAGATCCTGTTGGCCGGGACACAGATTGAGGGTGGAGATGGGCGCTTGCTGGTGCCCGATGAGGAGCTGGCGTCCCTCAAACAGGTGAAGAAGCTGGAGGTGATCTGTGAGGACGTCCTGCCTAAGACCCTGTCAGAGGTGAGGCGTTTGGTGGCCCAGCTCTCCCAGCGCGGTGCCCCCCAGCGCGGTGCCCCCCTGCGCTGGGACGACTACCAAAGCACGGTGCTGACGCTGGTCTACATCAGTCAGACCGCGGCTCGCCTGGACTCGGAGCCGTCCCAACAGGCCTGGGGCGACGTGCTCATTCAGCTGTTCAACGCCCTCCACAAGGACCTCACCGTCGACTGATAAAGTGACTTATTCATATAATCGCATTATGTCTGCTGGTTGAAGCTGATAAATCTCACAGTGCACATGACGAGTTAGACTACACATTTGACTGAAACATAGTGAACATGATTATCTTTAAGGCTTTACTGAAAATGGTGTCTATTTTACCCGTGCGATTGTGTAAAGTTTCAAATTGTGACACTGGGACATTTTTCAATTTTAGCAGTGTCATGTTTTGTGGCAGAGCACATTGTTTCATTGTTACATTGTTTCATTGTTACATTACAAGTGCCAATCAATGTCTGTCTTGAAATGGAAAATCCAAACAAAACACTTATGTGACAAAATATGACAAATATAATTTTTACCAAAAACATAAACCAAATTGATTCCTAAACAATGTCATTTCTTCGCTACATGTAGAATTCTACCATTGGAGCGACCCAAACGTCCCCTGGGAACGTCAGGGACACAAAACAAGCCACAACTATGGACAGAAATCTGAACTGACCAATCAGGTGCTGCATTTTCCCAGGGTCGGCTTAATTAGCGTTAGCAATTGGTTTGATTGACAGTTGCTAAGCGCCCACCTCTTTACAGAAACCTTTAGATTACATGTAAATATTTATGACAGAATATTATGATGTATTTTACTGAAAGTATTTGAAATCATTATTACAGTATATTTAGGTAAAATAAACCACAATCCTGTAAATTTTAGGGAAATATTCAACGTTTGTTACAGATGATAACCGTAAAAATTATATAACAGTTTAAATGTTAAAGGATACAGACTTGTTTTACTGTGTGCATAATGAAATAAAATCATCCTGAAATAAGTAAACTGTAATTTAGCATAATAAGGCAAACATAGCAAAAGTTAAAAAACAAAACAAAATCAATACAATTTACAAAAACATTTATACTTTTTAGTGTACTGTATACACATTGTAGTATATTTCTGATTAGTACGTAAACCGTTTACTTAAAGTATGCCCTTTTAATTTGAGTTTAAAATAAGTTTACTTTAAACGCACTTGAGGACACTACTTTTTGGCATTAAGCAGAGTTAGTTCTATGGTGAATTTTTAAAGTAGAAAATATTGGGTGTAAAAGGGATTTTATGGCAGTTTGTGGGCCTCAAATCCATTTTATCCACGTATAACCCAGGCCCACATACCCCACTTACATCCCACACGGGGCCCACACTGCACCACCCACATGGGGCCCACACTGCACCACCCACATGGGGCCCACACTGCACCACCCACATGGGGCCCACACTGCACCACCCACATGGGGCCCACACTGCACCACCCACATGGGGCCCATACTGCACGATCCAGGTGCACATGCCCTACCCAAGTGGGGCCGGCTTGGGTTTACCCATTCACAGCCCAGGCCCAGGTGAAACCCACACTGCCCAGACCACACCCACATGGAGCCCACATACGATGTTGGCTGGGTTGGTAGACTCCCTCCATTCACTTCCTGTTATGTATAACTTACATTTTTCATTTTTTTTGCTTTACAGACGGCCACTTGACTGATATTAAAGTGATATTTAATACAGGTACCACCAAACAAAGTCTTAATTAGAAAAAGCTGAGAACCTGTCACAAGCACTTTAACTTTGCATATGAGACGAGCCTTCCCAAGTTTGAGTGTCACACTTGATTAGCATAAATATGGGTACTGCATGATTAAAATATCATAAAATATAAATAATTAACATCTCATACATGAAGCTATATTATTCATGATGAACTGTCACCTTTAATATGAACTAGTTAATGAAGATTTAGTCTCTGGAGTAATACTCGGCTAGTATCAAGTATTAATTATCCATACTATAACTCAGTGTTGTTTGGGAGTGAACTGCAGTACTCAAACAATACAATTTGAATAATGTGCAACTTCTTTGTTGTAGCTTTAAGAAAATCAGCATATCGTTTCTGTGCCATGTGTTGGATTTCTGTAAATTACCTTCCATGGTGTTAGATGTTCTGCTCATTTGTAGCGCTTTGTCCTAAAGGCTGTGTGTACATCAATACTGCTGATTGCTCATTTAGACAAACTCTAACGTTCCTGAAAGATTGCCATGTTTTCTTGTTTGGGAAAGCGCTCTTTGTATAATGAGCTATAAAGTCGTTTTGGAGAAGACGTAAAGTGTATGTCTGTGCTGTTTGTGGCCTCATCTCACTGGCTGTTTTTATCTTCAAAATCGCAGTATATTTGGTTTGGATTTGTGAACATCTTTGCGTTTCTTCCTCCGCATGCCCAGCCTCTGGCTCTGACAGCAGACAGGACATGCTGATGGAGGGTGGAGGAGAGACCGCCATGACAGACGTCGCTTTGGGCAAGACTTTAGCGGTAATAATAATGAGAATGTGACGTCCTTCAAGCTTAAATCGAGTTATTTCACAGACCTGGACATTTTATAGCGATGTGTTTCAATGTTGAGGAATCTATGAATAATACATTCAGTTCAATATTGTTTATTTATTCATTTATTTTGTAAAATGCACAAATACTTGAGCTCCCCATTAGCATCAGAACTAACTGGAAACAATGGAATGGAATGTCTTAACAGTCAAACGGATTGTATTTGAACTAAATATCTGTCCAACAACAACACTGTAAAAACATTAAGCCTGTTCTCAATCCAGCACATGATCCAAACTAAACTGAGCCTTGGAAACTGCAGTTTAACAACACACTGACAGCTTTTTACTCTGCAGTTTGTCTTTCCACATTCACAACGCTCAGAAGTGCAAACTGTCCCCGTTCTCCTGTTTACCTCCTGCGCCCTTGTGCACTTACACATCTCATGCACTTGCAGGAAATGCACGCTTCAGTCACGTGCGTAGAATTGGGAGTCGGAGTTTCCATTTTTCAATATTTTTTTTAATCTTAACTAAGTACGGGGATGTGTGTGTACGATACAGGATTACTCAAACATACATGAATCAATTACAATCAAACTTTGAGGAAATGAATAATAATAATAATAATAATAATAATAATAATAATAATAATACATTTTATTTATAACGCACTTTACATTCGAATGGAACATCAAAGTGCTAAATGATGAGGAAACACCGTTATAATAAAGTAAAAAGCTCACCTAAGTTTTGATTTAAACAGGCAGAAAACCTCTAAGTTTGTTCAATTAATTTCCTCATTTTTTATTGTCACCAAACACATTTATTTTGAGAATATAACACTCACCTTTTTTAAACGTCGCAAATATATTTTCGACTTCCTCTTATCCGAGTATACAACACATACTTCTGCCTTTAGAGCCAGGATATGTCTCCGGGCTGCACTCTGAGCATGTTTGTGTTCATATGTATTGCTGCTTTTATATGCAGAACATTGCACAGAGGTAATAAAAATCAATGACATGTTGCCAGATGCCGTACATGTCACAGAGCGAGCGCCTTTCCTGCTCTCTGATACACAATACACACTATGCTTGAACAGTTGACTGATTAAAAATATAATAGCCCACTCCAAGTCTCACTTATTGCTCTCCACAGTAGCTCCATTTTAATTGCTCAAAGTTTGCCTGCCTCAGTATCAGTTGTTTATTCTTATCCTCAGCTCACTTGGTGTGGCCGTGGCACTTGAGAAAAATGAGCCTTTTACCTGGGTTATTGACTTTCAAAGCACAAGGCATGGAAAATGGTTGCATGATATTTTATTCATTCCGCGTGCAAAGAAAGTGCAATGAGAGTGCAATGGAAGACACACGCTCTGGTGTTGGTTGAGCATCACCAAGTGGAGAGCGAGAGTACTGCATGCTCCGTGACAAGCTGTGGATACAATTTATGAGCCATAAATAAGAACAAAATATGTATTGATTTTATTCTTTGTTGTTTTTGAATTACTTGCAACAGTAACTATAAATCACTTCCAGCCACTTCATTGTATTCATGGGTTTCATCTTCAGCTGTTATATTTTGAGGGCCTGCACATGAAAAGATATACAATTTTGGTTTGGATGTTCAAATACTGAGATGACGATGCAGGATTTTGATCACTTGAAAGCCAGTGATTGACAGCCCTGTTGTTTATCCAGTGTAATTTTCACTGAATCATGTGTAAAGAAAAGAAAAACCTTCCTGGAGTTGGAAAGTCGCCTAACGGTTCATTGGAAAAGTAAGTTAAAACCTCACTTCAGAACCTTTTCTACGGCAATAGATTTGTCATTTTATGGCATAATGTGGAACAATATCGCTAAAGGAACAACATTTCTATGGAAACAAGCAGGAGGAGGCCATATGAGAGTCAAGTTTGTGGAGATGCACAAAATAGTACACAGGTTTTAAACATTGTAGTGCAATAAACTGGTAAATAAACACTTTAATCTTAATCTATTTTATGGGTTAAAATGCTACATTCTGGGGCTTTATGGTTTAGAGAGAATTGTTACCTAAGCAAGTATTTCAAAATAGTTTGTAGAACCAGAATTGTCCATTATAATTTCAAGTGGACAGTGTAATGTACTGCTGACGTCACAGTTGTGGTCAGTCAGTAGATGGCAGCATTTCCCCAACATGATTTACCCTTTTCTGGGGTCACCTTAAAAGTTTTGCCTATAACAGCAGTTGCGAGATAATGACATATTTAATGCTGACAGGTATTGTGGAATCCAGTGAGCCAGGGAAAAAGCAAAGTGGCATTTCAAGTCTGTGTGTGAATGTGGAGTGTTTGTCTTTGAACGAGCTTAATTAGGCCGATGTCCTGTCAGAATCCAAGAATGTGTCTTTACTAGAGAAAATATGTGATGAAAAGTACTGCCGCCACAGCTCAAGCTCAGCAGCTGCATACGTTTTCTGCACAGCTGTCAGACATATTTCCATGCCTCAAATCCGGGGCCAGTGAGGCGTGTCGTGCAGAATCACAATTCAATAACGCAGTATGTATGGCTTAATAAACGAAGGCAACGATGACATCTCTAAAGACGAGGTGGATTTTCCTCAAACGCCACTCAAGGTAAAAGTAGCTGTTTTCTGTCAAGAGGAATGACGTCTCTTTGTTAAAATGCTGATGACTTTCTATTTGCCTTTGAAGTTTAGAAAGAAATAGGGAAGAAGAGATTTTTTTTAAAATAAAATACAGTAAAAGGGGAGAATTACTTCAAAAGAAAGAAAAAATAACATTATTCAAACGGCAGTATTTTATTTATGAGTTGCAGAGAATACTGTAGAAATGTGTTTTATCCTGTTTTATCCTTGCCTGGAAACAAGTCAGGTCTGCTGAGGAAGCCCTTGCAATATTTAGCATTAAAACTATTAAAAACATATGTTAAGAATAATTTATCATAAAGACAATTTATGGAACACGCTTCTGTTTTTTGATTTATTTTTTACCTTGATATTTTTTATTGTATGTAAAAACTTTGACGAACAAACAAAACTAAATAAAAAGAATAATATGATGAATTTTGTGGAACATTTTTTGAAACGTTATAACTTTCCACTCACAAATACACCTAATCTTTGGACATTATACTGCAAGTTATTGGTCACAAGGAGGAAAGTAAAGTATAGATCAAAATATTTTCAGCATTCCAAGACACATCGGCTCGGAATGAGATTTTTTTCCGATCGGCAGATGAAAGAATGTTGGCAGGACAGAATGTTTATGTGCTAAACCACAAAAACCTTATCAGGGATTGTTATGAAAATGTGCAGCGTTCACATGGGACAAGAGCTGCATCTGACTCACAGGAGAGGATCTAACATCTATTACACACTTCAGCTAAGACACAACTTAATACACATGAAGAAGCTTTTGTGCATCAATACACAAGGTGGAAAGTAATGAAGTAGAAAAGCTGAGGGAGGCTAACTGTATTTTACTTAATTACATTTTGCATTGAATACTTTTTAATTTTGCTTCCTGCATCTGAGAGCAGGCATCTGTACCTACTCCAGTAACGTACAGGGACAAGCAGACTAGTCATGGGGTGTTTAGTGGAGAACATAAAAGACCTATCCTACTCAGCTAAACTTCCATACCTGAGCTCAATCCTGATTGGATCAAATAAGTTTACTTCATCGACCAATTCAATACATAAATTAGCGTTCTACCATGGAACATTCCAAAACATAACATCTTCATGGACACAAACAAGTGGCAGACCTTCCACAGATAAAGTTACATAGTGCACCTTTAACTACAGTTTGAGATTACAAAGTGGCTGCAGAGTTCTTCTCATTTGTCATAATAACTACACAATAAGCAACTCATTTGGATGTTTGGTATTATTCTAGTTCACATCTGTTTTGTCACAGAATCTGGGTTTGTTTGCGTGTGGGAACTCCGACTGTGGCCACAGCTCCACAGATGCAGACAGCATGACCTGTTCTGTGTTTGGTAAAACATTGTGTGAAAAAATGAATGGGGCCTCAGGAGGGCGGGTTTTTTCACTCCCATTTCCCTTTATGTCTGATTTATAGCATTTACATATTCTTTGAAGTAGGCACTCTTGTTCTTTATCTGCTGCTCATACAACGTGTTCAAAGGTTTCATGCATTCATAGTCAAGTGAGGTCGCCGTATCGCTCAGCATTATATTCTTCAATATTCGACCATTGCTGTGTCAAAATTAAGATCAACAATGATTTGAACATGAAACCATGAATTATACAAACCACACAATGTGCCAAATTGTGTTGTGCTGCTGCGGTAACATTTTTTACTCCAGAATAAAAGCTTTGGTTTGTTTTCAGGTGTATAATCAGCTGGAGTATGCAGAGCTTGTGGATAGTGTTTTCCTAAAATGGCACTTTACTACGTGCGAGTGTTTCCCAGTCGTGTTGTCGTAACGTCACACGAATCTGACCAGGAAATCCTCCTCTGTAGATGCGACTGCACAGGCTCAACAGAAGAATGACTTTAGACCACACATTACACTTGTCCAAGATCATTTCTCAATTATGTTTCAATTTATTCTTAAAGATTATCGAGCCCCACATTATAATGAAAATTACAATATCTAAAAAACCTATTCGAAAGTTCAAAGAAATGATAGAGTCAATGTTCAGTGACATGTCATGTGATCCTGCTGAGAACAGCTTTAGTCCCAGTGCAAGTCATCAATCTGTTGACACGACCATGAAATGTCTGTAATCTGCTCTTTATGTTGAAGTTCCGTTAAAACTGAAGGTCATTAGGCCAAAACGCGCCTTCCCATGGCACAATGAAGAACTGCATCCACATTAACAAAGACCATTTCATCGCTCCCATACGGATTATGTCCGTAAAAGCATGTCAAACCGGGCTAATGTCCTATAAGGAGGCTCTGTGTAAGGCCCAAACCAGGTAACAGTCAAGTTGAAGACCAGACCTATTTCAAATCTTTTCTTTGTCTCAAAAATCCTTCTAAGAGTTGTCCGTCTGAAGGACACCTAATTATCTGCTTCTTGACCCTGAAAAACAGAGGTCGTTGTACTAACTAGGCCTACTAAAGTACTAAACATCTATGAGACTCTTCTATCCGAACAGATAGTCACGCCGGACAATGTCAGTGTAGACTCCAGTTCTACTGTAAGAAGCCTTGACCAAGAGCCCTAATTCAAAGTGCACATAAATCAAGCCTGTAAATCAGCCTTTCATTTGTGTAATATAGTGAAAACCAGAAAAAACTTGCATAGCCCTTGTACTGGATGATGCACAGGCGTTCTACTACAGACGCTGTAGTAGTTCTACTACAGAAGCCCCACTCCTTGCAAAACATTTTTATTTTTATTCTTATTTTATCTTTGTTTTTGTTGTTTTATGTTTAAAACATAAATAGCAAAAAATTCATCTTTGAGGGTCGCACCTGGGCTAAAAGTGAGGCTGAAAAACGTATCCATGCATTTGTTACATCTAGATTTTACTACTAAAACTCCCTGCAAGCAGCGTGTCCTAAAAGCTCCATGAAAATCTCTCAACTCCCTACTTCCAGGATTAAAACGTTCCTCTTTGAAATAACTTATGGTCAGGCCAGTTAGGAACAGCCATGAAAACCTACAGTTTCAGCTACGCTGCCTTAGGAGCAGCTATGCTGTGGAAGTACGGCAGCTTGAGCACTATCCTCTGCTTCTGACTACTTATTCTACGTTTCAGACACTGCTGATGCTGCTCCGGTGAGGACTGCACCTTAGATGATCTTGACCTGGTCACCCAGCTGCTCCTCAACTGCCTGGATGTCTCGCTAGATGAACCACCCTCTCTCCCCCTGAGTGGTTCTGGCTCTCCAGTCTATCTACAAATAAAAGCCTGTCCTGCACCATCTACAGTCTGTCTGTCCATGGGAGAAGGATCTCTCCTTCACTGTGGTTCCACTTCAGGTTTCTACTTTCTCCCAAAGGGTTTTCTAGTTTTGCCTTGCAGAGAAGGAGGGTATAACATTATTGGTATAATATTTTATTGACATTTTATTGTTTTATATATATATATATATATATATACACTCACAGATATATATATATATATATATATATATATATATATACTATATAGTTGTAGTATATATATATATATATATATATATATATACTATATATATATATATATATATATATATATATATATATATATATATATATATATATATAGTGAGAAGTGTCAGAGGAAAGCCGTGGTGGTGAACATTGCAGTGGAAACATCCGGAAAAAGGAACACGAGAAACTAGAGAAATACCAAGGCCTCAGAGAGGAGCTGGAGAAGGCCTGGAGCGTGAAGGTATCGGTGGTGCTCGTAGTGATTGGAGTACTTGGGGCAGTGACTCCCAAACTGGAGGAATAACTTGAGCAGATCCCAGAAAAAACATCAAACATGTCGGTCCAGAAAAGTGCAGTAACAGCAAAGATACTGCGCAGAACCCTCAAGCTCCCAGGCCTCTGGTTGAGGACCCGAGCTTAGAAAAGGGACAAGACCACCCGCAGAGGGTCTTTTTTTTATACATACCCACAATATAATGTTTGTTTCACAATAATAATAAGTCAGGTGAACAGAGCAATGCAAAGACGTCGGCCCCGCGGCCCCTGGGACAGTCAGGCTTCATGTTAATGCTGAGCTATTCAGTCTGTGCTCTGAGTGAGATTAGCTTCTGCCTGAGAGAACTGCAGATCATTCACTCAGCTAATTGGCACCATTCATCTACATGATTAGTGGGTTCAACTCAATAACCTGTTTGTCCCTATGGTGAGTCTAAGCTACACAGAAGTCTTTTTAGGACCAATATTTTCCATGACAAATTAGTCTTATTGACATTCATAATTGTATGTTATTTTTTTCATATATTTGCTTTATAAAAACATGCAACAATAACATTCCGGTGCAAGGCCCATAAATTACATCCTATTTGTTATTTCTTTCCTCATTAGCCAGCCAAAACCCTTCTGTTTTGGAAAATCTATGATCCCCTTGTATTAGCCACAGGTATATACTCCGCTGTGCTGCTAATCTTCTTCCATTTGGACCGTTCTGCCAGGTTTAAGAGGAAGCTCTGCTCTGTACGTGTTTCACATCAGAGCTGATAAGAAAGTTTGATTTCCCAAGGTTATATAAAACTGCATTATCTATTTCCCAGAGAAGCACTTTCAACAAAACAAGCCAGGGTGGAGAAATAAGGATTCAGATTTACACTAACATAAAAGTACAGACGTTTTAAAATGCATGTTTATACAGCACGGCGGTCCAGCACCGCATCTTCAACCTTAGTGCCTTATTTTCCTATTAACATTCCCAGTTTATCTACAAAATGTTATGCAAATCCATCCATCCATTTTCTTCCGCTTATCCAGGGCCGGTTTGCGGGGGCAACAGTCTAAGCAGGGACTCCCAGACTTCCTTCTCCCAGATACTTCCTCCAACTCCTGCGGGGGGATCCCGAGGCGTTCCCAGCCGAGAGACATAGTCCCTCCAGGGTTTTCCCCGGGGCCTCTTCCCGGTGGGACATGCCCGGAACACCTCCATCGGGGAGGCGCCGGAACATATGCCCGAGCCACCTCAGCTGGCTCCTCTCGACGTGGAGGAGCAGCGGCTCTACTCCGAGCTCCCCCCGTGTGGCCGAGCTCCTCACCTTATCTCTAAGGGAGCGCCCAGCCACACGGCGGAGGAAACTCATTTCGACCGCTTATATCCGCGATCTTGTTCTCTCGGTCACTACCCAAAGCTCATGACCATAGGTGAGGGTAGGAACGTAGACCGACCAGTAAATAGAGAGCTTTGCCTTTCGGCTCAGCTCCCTCTTTACCACAACGGTCCGATGCAGCGACTGCATCACTGCAGCCGCTGCACAGATCTGCCTGTCGATCTCACGCTCCATCCTTCCCTCATTCGTGAACAAGACCCCGAGATGCTTGAACTCCTCCACTTGGGGCAAGGACTCCCCACCCACCTGAAGAGGGCAAGCAGCCTTTTTCCGGTTGAGAACCATGGCCTCGGATTTGGAGGTGCTGATTCTCATCCCAGCCGCTTCACACTCGGCTGCAAACCGTCCCAGTGCATGTTTCAGGTCTGGGTTTGATGGAGCCATCAGGACAACATCGTCTGCAAACAGCAGAGATGGAATCCTGTGGTCCCCAAACCGGACACCCACCGACCCCCGACTGCGCCTAGAAATTCTGTCCATAAAAATTATGAACAGAACCGGTGACAAAGGGCAGCAACATGCACTGGGAACAGGTCTGACTTACTGCCGGCAATGCGAACACAGCTCCTGCTCCGGTCATACAGGGACCGGACAGCCCTGAGCAAAGGGCCCCGGACCCCGTACTCCCGGAGCACCCCCCAAAGGACACCCCGAGGGACACGGTCGAAAGCCTTCTCCAGATCCACAAAGCACATGTGGACTGGTTGGGCAAACTCCCATGAACCCTCGAGCACCCGATGGAGGGTATAGAGCTGGTTCAGTGTTCCACGACTGGGACGAAAACCACTCTGCTCCTCCTGAATCCGAGGTTCGACTATCGGTCAGATTCTCCTCTCCAGTACCTTGGAATAGACCTTACCCGGGAGGCTGAGGAGTGTGATCCCTCTGTAGTTGGAACACACCCTCCGGTCCCCCTTCTTGAACAGAGGGACCACCACCCCGGTCTGCCAGTCCAGAGGCACGGTCCCCGACCGCCACGCGATGTTGCCGAGACGTGTCAGCCAAGACAGTCCTACAACCAGTGTTGTGCCTGAACGCGTTCATTGAACAAAAGTTCAACATGTGGCGGCTGAGCTGAGGGGCTATAAGCAAGACCACACCAGCCCGCCGCCTCTCAACACCAGATGACGGTGACTTTCCATGTCCCCCAAGTCTCTGTGTCCAGAAATCTGGTCGCCGAGGCCCCGCCCGTCGACTGCTGCCTAGATCTCTCTGCACCGGCCCCTTATGGATCCTCCTGCGGGTGGTGGGTCCACGGGAGGGCGGCCCCACGTCGCACTTTCGAGCTGTGCCTGGCCGGGCCCCGTAAGGAAAGACCCGGCCACCAGGCGCTCGCCGTCGAGCACCCATCCAGGGCATGGCTCCAGGATGGGGCCCCGGTGATGTCGATCCGGGCGACGTAACTGGCCTTGTTATTGTTGTCATCATAAGAGGCTTCTGAACCGATCTTTGTCTGACCCGTCACCTAGGACCTGTTGTTGTTCTTGGGAGACCCTACCAGGGGCTTGAAGCCCCCGACAACATAGCTCCTGGGATCAGTCGGGCGCGCAAACCCCTCCACCACGTTAAGGTGTCGGTTCAAGAGGGGGGTGTATGCAAATGTATGTGAAATAAAATGTCTGCTTTGAAGACAATATTACCTCGTTGTCATGTTTCGACAGGCAGCGTTCAGCCATCTTAACTGCTCTGGTGATGTGTCATTTATCAGCTGTTGTTACTTCCTGACACAAAATTAACATTGTGGGAGTAAAATAGTTTATACTGTGCTAATTAATCCATCAATTATTTTAAGTGCTACAATAAATGCCAAACATCTTCACTGTTAAAAACTCAAATCATCCAAATGAGTATGACTTGTTCTTCAATCCAGGCTTTTGACCATGAATTAGAGCTAATCGAATAGTGCATGCTGATGCAGAATGCTTTCAGGTGCTGATTTATATTGTGATTAGTGGTGTTAACCTTTGACCTCAGGAAGCATATAAAACACCATGATGTTTATACAAGGCACAGTTTGAGGAATGGCTGACGCAGAGTCTCTGCCGCTCGGTGATGAATAGAGGGCTGTTTCTTCAGATTTATGTCTCTGTGTTGAGCCGTATCAATAAAAAAAGCAAGGTCATAACTGTCACAACTTAATTAAGTGTTTCTGTTGTTAGTTAGGCAGATGTATTCATTCACAGCCCTAAACATGAAAAAAGTAATGATAATAATTTTGAAAAAGCTTCCAATGGCTTCAAACAACATTTCAAATCACATTTGATCCGACATTTGTGATAATCTAATGTTGGATATACATTTTAAGAAGTTTCTGTGGATCAAGCTACAACCGTTTATTGATTAATCTGTAAGCACACGTTTATTTGAGCTTATTATGATGTGACTGAGTGGACTATTTACATTTGTATACGTCTCTGCTCCTCTCTACCCGACAAACCGACACACATAATGTAAGTGCACGCCAGAGCTCAGAGAATATGCAGATTGTGGTTTAAACTGTATCATTGCTGTGTAAAAGTAACTACCGTATTTTCCATACTATAAGGCACACTTAAAAGCCTTTAATTTTCTCAAAAACTACAGTGCACATTATAATCCAGTGTGCCTTATATATGGATTAATTCTGGTTGCGCTTACTGACCTCAAAGCATTTTTATGTGGTACACGTTTTGTTATGCTTAATGCGCCTTATAGTCCGGTGCGCCTTATATGTGAAAAATTATTGAAAATAGACAATTCATTGACAGTTCACCTTATAATCCAGTGCGCCCTATAAAATATGTAAAATACGGTAGTACTTTGTCTAGTGTCTTTTTCATCCCAACACTTTAACTTAAGTACAAATTTGGCAGCAATACTTGGATTTACAGTTTACGAGGCTACTTGACTACAGATTTTCAGTCGCCTTCCCAACACTGGTAATGACTTACTTTCCATTCCTCCGTAAGACCCACCGAGACACATATTGCGATGGTCTTATAATGTGCCTTGAGATTGGCGGCCGAAGGAGAACCTGGGTTTGGATGAGAGGAGGGAGCAGTCGGGTCATGGTTCACGGAGACGGGTTTAGTGCGATCGCAGCTCCACAGAGAACTCCTGTGGATGCCTCCCAACACATGGGGACTGACATCATGCATCTGTGCACAGCCAGGCTCGAGTAAACGGATATGACTTCACCTTTGACCTTGGGGTGAAATTCAGTCATTCGTCAAGAATCATCAGGTCGGGGCAGCGGCTCCTGGCACATCTGTTCATAATGCAGCCAGTGTTTTCACCCTTCAAACCAAACACTGACGGTGGGTTTCAAACAATACTCAACCTGATGCTCCTACTGCCCTGGCCAATGGCAGATACAGACAAGCTGGAGGAATAGGGGATATTGTTGTCATGGCAATGGCTGCAGCCGTCATGTGGCAGTAGGAAAAGCTAGATTCTTGGAAAATAATGTAAGAACAGGGCCAGAAAAAAAATTATAGGCTTAAAATGGACAGAAGGGCAGTTTTGAAGTTGCAGTAATAATGAGAATTCTTTCTTGAATTTTTGCTTCTTGCAGTATTATAACCTCTAATGACGTACAGGCCGTAACAGAATCAGAATCAGAAAAGGTTTATTGTCAATGAACAAAATTCACAAACATAGGAACTTGTCTTGGTGATTCGGGTCAACATACAACAATGAAGAAAAATAATATAGAATCCAATAAGTTGAAGAAAAACTATAGAATCCAATAAGTTGAAGAAAACCGATTTAAATTTACTACAAGATAAGAATAAAAATAGGCTTTCTATGTACACAAAATGTACAGTTAAATTTACAGAGCAGAAAGTGAACAGTGAGATAAGATTGTAGATAAAGTGAAAGGTGTTTAGAAGTGTTCATGAGTCCAACAGCAGAGGGAAAGAAACAGGAGGTTCTGGTCGGGATGGACAGTAGCCTCCTGCCTGAGGGGCATGGCTCACATGGTCCGTCTCGAGGAGTGGGCTGGACAAGGACTGAGCTGGAGGTGTCTTTGGTACAGTAGTGCTATTTCCCAGTTAACGTGTATTTGTATTTGAAGTTGCATCCCAAAATAAGAAAAAACATTGGCCAAGTGGTTCAAGCATCAGCGTTAGGAACATCGCCAACTTCAAAGAATAATGGGAGCAAAGAGGGGAGGAAAGAAATATACCGTATAGTGTTACAATTTAAGACTTTAACGACCGCAAAACATCAAGGAGAAAAAGAGTATGTCGTATGGTGGGAAAAAGATAACTATGGGTGAGCTTCTTCCAAACAGAGGGTAAAAACACCAGGTTTCTTCTTCAGTAAGTACCTTGCTTTGTTGATGTGAGTATCCTCATCGATCTTCACACTTTAAACATTGCCAGGACTGTCCCATTTAGCTGTCGGACAGAGTTTAGAACTATTTACATTCGCTCAAATGGATGATTTAAAGTGACTTTCTTCTCCAACACGTGTACATTCCTCTTTGTCATCGTCCAGTACACACATTTCAAGGATTTTTTTTTTTCCATTCTGCTTTGTTTTGCTCTTTGGGACACACAGTGTAGTTAGACTGTCTGTCCAACATCTTTATTTTCAGCCTGTTTTAATTCTGATTGGCTCATCCACAATGGGCAGCTGACCTTTGTCCTCTATCAAAGGTTAAACAAGGCAATCAAGGCCATTGAGGTGAATTGACATTGACATGGCTTCGAGAAGAGGAATTTGTGCTACAACCTTAGTGGTCAAGCGTTTTAACCAAATGGCAGATATTGAGTGACCTGTGTGAGACTGTCCTCCCCAAACTGATTTACATTCCTGTGGGTAAGCTACAGGCCGTCCCAACAAGGATCCCTCTGACACTCAAATTAGAGGCATTCAGATCCTGGAGATAAAATCAATACACTGTTGGTCCAGCGCTCTGTTTGATCCTGCTAAATGAAACTGCTCTGCTCGGGTTGTAACGAATGAAGAATGTATTCAAAGTGCATACACGGCGGGTTTACATTTTTGAGGGAAATATTTAACATTGTTTTACCATCCAAGAGGCTGTTTGTTAAGAAAAGCTGAAAAAAATAACAGAAAATGTAATTGTATCATCCATTTAGCTTGTTCAGTTGATCTGACAGAGAACTGGAGCCTTATATATGTCTGAACTTCACTGAAACACACCTTTTGTCAAGAGTTTCTGTTGTTAGTTAAGTCCTCTGTCACCTGAGTCACATTTAGCATAACCGTCATGCCCCTAATGGGTCAGCAAACTCCTATTACATCCTATACTCCAATGTAAACAACTAGTTATTTAGCGAAACGTCTTCAGTCGTAAAGCCTTTGAAAATAAGTCTTTATCTATGTCATCAATACACAAAATTCCAGCCAAAATACAGAGACCATTTACCAGTAAGAGATAAATGTTTTGGACAGTTTAAACATTCATCTAAGAAAATAAAGATGCTTTGCGTCATGTTTTATTTGTCAAATAACAGCTTTTGTGTTACATCTATGTCTGCTGCCCATGTCCAACTAGGAAATAACCACATCACCTTGTACGAGAAGAGAGTCAAATGGTATTTAATGAGATAATGCAAATCAGAACTTCTTTATATTAGTCCTGTTTGTTATTTAAGGCTCCTAATGAACACTAATTTGACAACACAATTTAGCACGGTCACACAGTTCTCCTTCACTCTATCATACCAAAAATAAAAATAATGAACAACAAAGAAAAGTTGGAATAAATGAGCGGGAAAATTCAATGAAATGCAGCAGAAGTCAGAGAAGACAAAGAGAAGATGTGCTATTTAATGAGCTGTATCTGACAGGCCCAGATGGATGTGTCCTCAGTGATGGTGCGTCCTGAGTGTGACTGCACACTGATCATCCTTCACTCACAGAGTCGTCTGCTGCCGATTGTTCCACTGATTGAACTGACACAACTGGATAAATTGCAATATATTAACCCAGAGATTTATATTTCAGAGAATAACAATGTGAATATGAGTATTGTTCTATATTCTTCCAGTGGTGGAGGAACTCAAATAAAATAATATCAATTCAATGACATCAAATGTAGTTTACATGAAAATAAAAAAACAACAACAAAGTGCTTTGTTTAACATTTTCGAGCACTGACAGAGCTGCATTTGCTCTGGAATAATCTAGTCCAATAATAATAATAAATAATAATAATAGTCTTAGGAAGCAATCATCTAACATGGCTCTGTTTCAGGCTGTACACATCTCATCAGGCTCCTTCTCAGCTGTCCAGCACAAACACACATACGGGCCAGGCTTCTTATCAAATGGGACTTATTATTTTGTACTTTGAATAAAGTTAGATTCCTGACAATATGCAGTTCATGAGGGGAAATAAAAACAATACAGTTCATTACTAAACAGCATTTAAAATAAACCTTTTGTGGCTTATAAAACTTCCATTCCTCAAACCACAACTGCTGTAACACTGGCTGTTTAACATCCTCATACCACAGTCATTATGTTTACAGCAGTTATAGTTGATTTGTGGTGTTATGGTGTTTGAGGTGGTGTTGTGGTGTTTGAGGTGCTACTTTAAATGGTGGCACAGCCCAGTGTGATGCACATTGCAGCAGTAGAACAATGAAACAGCGGTGACTCATGAGCAGAGTCCATTAGTGCAGCACTATTGCACTGCATCCACCAGCGAAATTTGATTTAGCTTTTACTAAGTGCAAGTGCAGCACAGTGACTGGGGCGCACTGTAAGCACACTTCACCATCGTGCAGCGCTACTGTTGGAAAGATGCTGAATTTTCTGTTATTATCACCACCATTATTCACTAATGTCAAAGAGATATCATTTCACAGGAGTTGGCTTAGTAAATTTGCCTATAAGTAAGTTTTTATTATAATGTTACATTTAATTTAATATCTTCTTCTTATTACAAGTGTTAATAAAATCCCAGTAGTAAAAAAAATAAAAATAAAAAAAGCAAGAAGTCATGCTTCCAGGTTTCTGACTGATATTATTGTTTAAGAATATATATAACTTTATCAAATTGGTTTCCATTTATCGCTATAATTTCGTCTAACCCTAAAACATTTTATTCCTATAAAATGACATTTATATTTAGCGTCTTTGGGGAACAGATGATTCTGTGTCTTTGAAATACAGGCATGTGTCCCAGTGAATTACATATGGAGTGGGATTTCATGTTAATGTTATTCTACACTTCTACGCCTTTTACATACGTTCACGCCACATTCCACGTCACCTGACATAATTCTGATGACCTGATGTTTGCACACTCTGATGGATCCCAGACCTCCGTGTTCCTCTGATGGCGTGAGCGGCGCTCGGGTCTGTCTGATATGTAAAAGACCCACCAAAAGATTTATACTTCATTTCACTTTCCAGCCGCAGTCAGTCACTTCCCTGCGCGCTTCAGCACCGACTCCTCGCTCCTACACTTATGGATTCCAGACGGTGAAGACGTTTCTCTGAATGTGTTTTGACATGAAGCGTGACATGGGAAAAATTCCTCACTTCTTTTTGCCAAGGTTGCTAAACTTTGGATTAATTTCCTGTAGCGAGCTGTTGGAGGTGAAGGATCCTGTCTTCTTATATTTAGCATTTTTCTGATCTGCCTAAAGGTGTTTGGCAGCTAATTAACATCTTCCCTGTTCGCTTATTGCTGTAATTGTCTTTATTTTACAGGATTACACCGACAGCAAGCCTTCAACCTCCACTGATGAAAAAACTGCTAATGGCACGGAGGAATTAAGCGATGATGGCATTTTCTGTCTGCTGTATGCGAGAGCAGGTGCAGAAGTGTCTTTGCTAATAGCGCCTCCATCTGCCTGAAAGTGGTGCCAGATTCTGAGACAAAAGGGCCTCTTCGTGGTCTGTCTCTCTCTCCATTCTGAGTGACTGTGCAGTACACTGCTCTTGTATTTATGCCTCTTTGCCAAACCTTTGACGCATTTCACGACTTCAACCCTTGTACTGGAAATTACCGTTCAACCTCTTTCGTGTTTGAAAGTGAATGTTATCATTGACTTGAAAATAACTTCTTCTCTAGGATACCAGATAGTGCCAAAATGCCTCTTACACTTGAAATGAACTACAGCTGGCACTGAAGTCTGTAATGGACATAACATAAGCAGCTTTTTATCATCTGAAAATGATGAGTGTGCAGAGGCAGATGCGTTGACGTCTAGGGACGAACATGGGAAAGGATCAATCTAAAAGTGATGTGTCCATCCCGGAGACACATGTCACGCTGGCAATGTGAAATAAATATGGGAAAGAGGGTCTGGAGTGTCTGCCAGTGTGTGGTCCATTTGGTTTTCCATCTGGTAGATCACTAAGTACAGAGAAAATGCATCATTCATGTCAGCAAAACTGTTAAATTGAATGAATAGAAATGAAGGTTTTGTGATTTCTGTCTTGTCTTTGTGATTTTAATGTATCTTTTTTCCTCTTGTGTGAAGCACTTTGAAATGCCTTGTGGATGAATTGTGCTCTACAAATAAACTTGCCTATTTTGTGTTCTTTCCAGCTGTCACAAGTAACTTTATTGTAATGTTACATCAAAGGAGTGTGAGAACATCACACGCGGTCGGCTAACAAAATCCGGAAAAAAAGCATCACGACAAAACCTTAAATCTGCACCATCTGCCCACTGTAAGAGGGAAAATCCTGGACAGAGAAGGGGCAGAAATAGTAAGAACCGGAGCGCACAAAAGATGGATACAGGAAGCTATTGAAATCAGGAAGCTTAGGGACTATAAACTGAGACGAGGTAGCGTTGGCTCCCACACACGGGGCAGGTGTGGTCAGTCTGATGGATCAAACTGACCATGCCTGGAAGCAAGAGCTGGGACACAAAAAAATCAATAATGTAATGTATGTTTTAAATATATATCTTTAAATGAAAAGTAAGTGTAGTGGACATGCTACAAACCTAAACTCACTGCTGCAAGTCACTCTCTGTAACTAGTTTCTATTTGTCTGTATCCTGTTTGTCAATCCAGGGGAAAGAATTACAACTGGGAATCAATTTAAACTGTTTATATAAAAGTTGCAAGGATTCTCCTCTTATCTATTTACCCAATGTTCTCCTCACCTTTAATTACTGCCTTGGTCGTGTCTGTCGTGAAGAGACATCTCTACATCTCATCTTTTTATACTGTCACCAGCCGATTTCCATTCTCATCCGCCACTGCATCCGTTTGTACCAGTGGCACTTTAATTGTTGAGTAGTAAATCACAGTCCATTGTTAGGAGCAGAGTAATTACTTCCTCCTGTCTGAGGATCCGTGAAGCCTCTCTCAACTCCTCTATTTCTACATGATTTAAGTATGAACCAAATGCTCACACATACATCCATCTCTTTTATCAAACGCCTCGTAAACTGCTGCACAACACTTAAAATGCATTTATTCTACACGTGATAGTCTCAAATGGAAATAGTCTTAGTAATAGCCTTGATGTTGCAGTTTGCCTGACACAGGATGTTTTTTTTTCTTGCCAACGGTTTTGGTTTGGCGTCTCTGAGGTTGTTGCATTTCTGACATGGAGGATAAATTAGCTCTCTGCTGAATAAGTCTTTTCCACTGAATGTATCCTATTCAATTAACAGTTTGTTTGCCTCCCGTCAGGTTCACATGCTTGTGGTTATAATGATGTATGCTTCACTTACTGAGTGTGTTTTGAGCTGAGTAAGTTGATTGAAGCATGTTACGTGTTATTGCTTTGCTCCACTTTCATCCTGATGACCATATTCATCATTCTTTTGGCAAGCGCTTTTACTATAAAGGCAATTGTGTGTGAGAGCAACAGTTTATCTTTTCTTGGATAAATTCAAGTACTAATCAACTTAATCGAGTTTCCCATTATCTGGTTGTGTGTACGTGTTGGGGGTTGGTTCTGAGGGAATTTCCCCCCGTTTTCTCCCCAACCACACAGAGAATTCAACTCTATTTCCTTTATTTTCAACATGTTCAGGTTTTTCATCAGGGAGGAATTTGTTTCCTTTCACACAAACAATTTGAAGTAAAAGAGGTTTACGATCCACAAATGGTTTCAAGATTGTTTTTGATCTAATTCCATGAATGTCTCCAATAGGGCTCAGCAATGTATTTGTGATCTCATTCTTGTGACAATCTCCTATTTTAATATAGTGATTTAGTGCTTCTCTATTTACACCTTTTCTGAAATAAATGTGTGTCACAGGAAGATTTAACTGAGAGAACTTTAGTTTCATCTTCGGCAATAACTATACTAGAACTGTAATACAATTGAAATTATGATCTCATCCTTCTGAAATTGTGATATTCACTTTCAATTTGTCATATCGCCCTGATTGACACTTTCAGTATTTGTTTTTTCCGGGGTCTGCAACCACAGCCTCAAGAGCCACATGCGGCTCCTGAACTCCTCTGGTGGAACCCTCTGCACTTTGATTGAAAAAACAAAACATCTATTAGACTATGTGTTATATATTAAGTAATTGTATTTTATATACAATTACTTCATAGTGAAATAAAATCATATTTTCTTTATTTGGGTCCCCTAACAATAAAATAGTGTCTGAGTTATTAAAAAGTGAGTCATTTCACAATGGTGCTTTAGTTTGTGCAAATCCCTTTGTTTACATGTTGCTTAGATATAATTATTACATATAATATGCATCAGAATGCAAGGAATGGCATATAGTTTGATCAAAAATTTCTTGTTTGTCTCGTTTGTATTGAAATAATACTTGCGGCTCGTTCTGACTTTCATTTGGTTTAAAACGGGACAGTCCTGTTAAAAATAACAGAATTCCTTTATAATGACACAACGTCCACACCTTCTTTCTGAAGCAGATCGTGAGGTCCCCACTTCCCCGCGGATGAGCTCTGGTGGTGGCTTAAGTCGTCTGCCACGTGCCTCGTCTCTAAAGTCCTTCCCCTGCTCTGGTCCTGGAGGTGACTCGTCTCCACAGATTGATCGTATCAAAGCGGCGCAGGGGTCGGGCCTGAACGTGCCTGACCTCTGGGACCGGCCCTGTGCCTCAGTGTGAACCTCCTCTCTGATGTTGAAGGCCGAACATGTTAAAGCCATCCAGTCGCTGTCTAGTTAACGGCGGGTGGGAGGGAGATGAGAGGAGGAGGAGGAGTGTGTGTGCGTGTGTGTGTAACAGGACACCCGCCTTCTCAATGCACTTCTCTGTGCTCTCACTCAGTCCTGTCTGCTCCCCAAAGCACTCAGATGGACTAGCCACGATTTCCCCCTATATCTGGAAACGGGACGATCCCATTTAGGACTAACATAGCCAGAGTTGGAGTGTGAAGGAATTTCCTCTGAGGTAAGTCCTGTTTGGGGCACTTATGATGACTATATTTCCAGTGGTAGTGCAGAGCGGAGAACACATGTGTTTGACAGGTGCACTTAGAGAAAGCTAAAAAAAAAAAAATAATAAAGTAAAAGTATAAACAAAGCAACAGCAAAAAGTAACACAAGACTTTTATCATTGAGCTTGATTTAAATGTGTGATTCCTCAGTGTGTTTGAGGTCAACCCAAGATGATTGTCATAGTGATACTGTGAAGAAATGGATCACAAGTTGTCTGGAAGTGTGATCACAAGATTCCACTTAGTTTCCAGTGTAAGTGAATATAGCTTAAATTCACAAATGAACACGTCGGTTTTCTGTGGCTGAGGCTGATTATGTTGTGCGTGTGAGAAGAAAAGTGTCTGTTACAGCTCGTGGCAAGTGACTGACAGGGAGAAGTGTGGACACATGCTCGCTCATGAGGGACTAAAGCAACTGCATTGTTCAAAAGGAAATAAACAACAACAATTAATTGACAGCAATGGACAATAATTAGGGAAGATAAAGTGTTTCAGGCAATTTGTAACATTCCATTTTGAGCTAAACCTTTTCAAAAGTTTGATTCATTGCGTGCTTAAAAGATGCTTTTGCTTTCTTAAAGTGTCCATTAGGATCGCATTTTATATCTTTTTATGTTTCTCTTTTAATAACTCCTTTAATAATAGTACTTGGGGCACTTTGAAGCAAAGCTAGTGAAATAGCTCATGTTGACTTGTGTCAGTGAGCCATATTTACAATAGTGTAAAAAGCAGTTGGTAATGATTTCTACAGCTGGAGCTGCTTCAATGCTTCCATTACCTCTTACAAATGTTGGAAAGAAAATCTTTTCTTTTTTGGCAATTTATGTATTTATTTTTGATTGCTATAGAAGTGTAACATGCCAGATTTAGTGTCGGCCTGTGCCATAGGAATCGAGACCCCTGGAGGACACAGCAGTATGTATGGAGCTAAAATAGAACTGCCAACCCTCCAGTGTTAGGGAAAGACAACATTAACACAATGAACACTTACTGTAACATGAGTTCTCTTTATTGCCTCTATTCTCCACAGGCTTGGGAACAGCACGCTCTAAATTGGTACATCCCCATCCAAGATGATTGATTTATTATTACACAGAACTGGACAATGAGGGTGTTGAAATGTGACTGTATCTGAGATGATCAGCTCAGGACAGACGTGTACAAACTACATCCAAAAGCACTTGGTCCGCTACATGTGCCTTTTGGAAACCTACCCTGTGAGAATGTGGACAGAAGCCAGAGCTGGACCCGTGTGTCAGGACAGGGTCAGGGTGGGTGAGGTTTCCAGGAGACACCCCGAGGTGCACCGGGAGAGACAGACGTCCAACAGAAAGAAATCAGGGCTCAATGAGCATTTTAGCATTTGACATCTCTCAAGAGCAACCAAAGATCTCATTGTCTTTGCAGCGTGAGCATGTGTGTCTCCACCTGAGCTGTAAAGCCATGTCACGCCTGCGCAGTCAAACCCTGATACGGGCCATTTGTGCCCAACCACCGAACAGAGCATTCTCCTCATCTATCAGAAGAAACATACACTTCAGAGGAGACGCGTGCTTTTTTTCAGGTACAACATAAGCATTATTATCATTTTGTCAAGATTGATCTAAAACGGTTTAATATAAGAAACATCGTCATCGTGACTTTCTGCTGTAATAAACAGACAATTTTAATTTACGGTGTTTTTAGTTTTGAAAAGTTGCAACGTGACATTATCTAACCCTACATGCATCACTCAGAGTCTTCATTTAACAATAAGAAGAAGAATCACAACTAAATATTGTGATGTGGGTGGGGATAGGGGGTAGGTGAAAACAGGATTTCTCTGATTATGCGAGCCTCAGTTGCCGAATAGTATAACATTACTCCAATATGCAGTGATAAACAACTTTGACAAGGCTAATGCTGAGGAAACACTGTTGTAATAAGGTGACTTAAAAGCTCATTAAAGCTTATATATACTGTACCTCCAAAAATACAACAAATACAGGCCATTTCCATACGTTCTGTTTCACGCTCTGTTTCGCGCTCTGTCCACGCGTGAGCCGTGGTCCCGCGCTCTACCTGCCTCTATCAATAATTCAGCCGCTCTTGTCCTGTTATGGAGCGGAACAAGAGGAGGTGGAGGCCATAGTTTCTCTTTTGTACAGATTTAACTCATTCATTATTGAGCGGCGCGCTGCTGCCGGGGCCGTGGAAGTGAAGGATGCACAGTACGTGTTGTGTTCGCCTGCCATCTGTGTCCCCACGTGCTTGAATTGCTTTACAACTCAAACACGCTCTTAACGGGAACTCTGATAGGCCAATGAAACGAGCCCGTGCGGGTGTTACCAGTCCGTCCATTCTCCACACGCATTTTCCAAACAGAACTGAAACTTGAGATGTTTTTGTGTGAAAATTGTGATGAATTGTGTTATGTTAGGTTATGTACGGTGGGATTTATTGTTTCCACAAAGCAAATCCTTGTATGTTTAAGGCATTATTGTTTGGATTAGGGAAATCTTAGCTCCCCAAGTTTGACGGCGGCTTCATAAAAGTTCTACCGGGCGACGGTCGGGATCAGCAGCGCCACCCGAGTCCCTTGTCCTGTAAAGTATGTGATGCTTGATGAAGGACCAGAGTAAACCTGCACACCACAGGAAGACGTGTTTGTCATGTTGTGTTTCATGTTTTTAGTGGTGCAAACAACAGCTGAGAGTACAGATTTGAAGATGTTGACTGGATGTACCTGTTTGTCTTGGATCCAGAAGACACACTTCCAGTTCTTTGCAGAGCGAGTGCGAGTGAGTCTGGACACGTGTGAGACGAAAGGCCCACTGCTCGTTTATCGTTTGGAACAATATCAAACTTCTCTTACTTCAGATCAACAGAGTTTTATGCTTCTCTCATTGATTCTGCAGAAATCTGTGATGTTTTCAGTCCAGTTTTTGCTTTCTTTTCTTTTTTTCCCCTGTGTTTGTCCCTGATTGGCTAATCCAGCTGTCAATCATGCCCATCTGAACTCAGAAAGAAAGATAAAAACACTTCGCAGACTGTTTTTGATCGCTTTCAAAGATAAAGAGAGATCGTTCAGGCCTTGTACCTAATAATGTGGCCAGTGCATGTATGTCTTGTATTGATTTCCTCAGTTATTTGTTGTGTCGTAGTGTTTTTATTTGCCTCGTCTCTCTTCCAGCTCTGACTGACCGTGGTCCGTGGCAGTGCATGATGGGTAGGCCGGAGGGGTCTGACACGATGCTCTCCCTCCTGGCTCTGTTCTGTCTGTTGCCAGGGGGACACAGTCTCCTACAGCCTCAGCCCAGGGTCTTCCTTTCCTTTGAAGGTAAGACGTCACCAAACGGCCACATCTGTTTTCTATAACGTGCAGCGCTCAAGTCTTAATGTCAAACAACTGCGTCATTATTGTCCCACACCATTTGCATATCTTAAGAAACGCGGGTTGTTTTCGACATAAATTAAAATGCGTATGTTTCTAATCATCTGTTGTCAAACCCAGTGCATTGTCTAATCCTGCTGTTTTCAACAAGTCAAATGGCAGTTGGAGTTTGTCTCTCTCTCTCTCTCTCTCTCTCTCTCTCCCTCTCTCTCTCTCTCCCTCTCTCCCTCTCTCCCTCTCTCCCTCTCTCTCTCTCTCTCTCTCTCTCTCCTCTCTCTCTCTCTCTCTCTCTCTCTCTCCCTCTCTCCCTCTCTCCCTCTCTCTCTCTCTCTCTCTCTCTCCCTCTCTCTCTCTCTCTCTCTCCCTCTCTCCCTCTCTCCCTCTCTCTCTCTCTCTCTGTCTCTCTCTCTCCCTCTCTCTCTCTCTCTCCCTCTCTCTCTCTCTCTCTCTCCCTCTCTCCCCTCTCTCTCTCCCTCTCTCTCCCTCTCTCTCTCTCCCTCTCTCTCTCTCTCTCCCTCTCTCCCCTCTCTCTCTCCCTCTCTCTCCCTCTCTCTCTCTCTCTCTCTCCCTCTCTCTCTCTCTCTCCCTCTCTCTCTCCCTCTCTCTCTCTCTCCCTCTCTCCCCTCTCTCTCTCCCTCTCTCTCCCTCTCTCTCTCTCCCTCTCTCTCTCCCTCTCTCTCTCTCCCTCTCTCCCTCTCTCTCTCTCTCCCCTCTCTCTCTCCCTCTCTCTCCCTCTCTCTCTCTCCCTCTCTCTCTCCCTCCCTCTCTCTCTCTCTCCCTCTCTCTCCTGGTTCTTGTGAAGAGAAGGTGTGGGTGTTGTTGCAGCTTCTGGTTTAGATTCTCTTGTTTTATTTCATTTGTCAGACAGAGAGGGTTTGATGAGAGTTTGATGCTCTGTGTGGAGGTGTGTTTCAGTCTGCATGAGCGACCTGCTGCTTTGTGTTTGTCTGTCTTCATAACATGTGTCTGTACTATATAACTATATCTGGAGTGTGATATATGATCATCCATAGTGGAGGGAAGTGCAAGTGGTTAGGTCAGCTTGTGTGCTTTGAAAAAATGTCAGATTCACAAATTTGATCAAATCGTTTGTCTTTTTTTGTCCTCCTGAGCAACACTTTTGCCAAAAAAGAAAGGTAGAAGAAAAGAACAGATCACTTATAGGAAGTCTGAAAAACACTCAGTGTAAAAACATTACAGTACAAGCCGTATACAGCAAAGGAATGTTACGTTCCTTTTATCTTCAAACTAGTTACTTCAGTATTTTACAGTTTAGTGAAAACACATGACACTCTGCATATGTGAAGCTGTCATTACTGACTGTTTCTGATCAGGACCATTTCACCTCATCAGTCCTCTCTCTCTCTCTCTCTCTCTCTCTCTCCCTCTCCCTCTCTCTCCCCCTCTGGCCCACCTCCAGCACTAACACCACTGTATACAATGCGTACAGTACGTGTCAAACAATGAAAGATGTTTATTTAAGTCTCCTCTCGACTCAGTATACTCAGTATGGCTAAGATCCCGGATGAGATAACCTTTATGGGGGGGGGGGGCTGCCTGACAGTGCAACGAGCCACAAGGGCTTCATTTAGAAAGACCAGGTGCCCAGATCGAGCTCCAGACGCCCAGGGAGCGGATACAGAAGATCCCAGTGCTTCTGCGTGTTATGGTGGACCTTCATCACGCTTCATTACCTCCACTGTAACAATCCTCGTTTTCAGAACGCACCGGAATATTCTCCTGCTGCTGCTGCTGCTGCTGCTGCTGCTGCTGCTGCTGCTGCTGAGTTTGTCCATGTCTTACAGCGCAGGCCCATTGAGAGAGCGCATTCCTTCACTTGATTGCATTTTAGCGGTGACCCTTTTATGCTGAGTCACCCCCCAATGCCATGTGGTTTCCCTTCTATCCTTGGCTCGGCAAATTGTACAGTTGGATGAATATAGCTGCTCCAGATTAAAATCATTTGATTTGCCATGTATGGGTAGAAGAAGCTATATTATTATATATATATATATATATATATATATATATATATATATATATATATATATATATATATATATATATATATATATATATATATATATATATATATATATATATATATATATATATATATATATTGTATGGTCTTATTCTTCCTCGGCCACTTGATGGAAAAAAAATCTATTGTCAAAGAATGTTGTGATTTCAAGGTCACATGTAAATATTCTCAGTCAAAGAAAGGAACTGGATCTATGAGAAGTTGTAAATGCAATGTAATGCTGCATGGAAATTAATACATGTGGAAATGACCAAAATAGACGGTTTTTTTTTACTTCAACTTTACTGTGACAGGTAAACTGCTTCTGACTTTGTGTTAATTTTACTACTACTTCCCTTCAACACAATTAATGCAACCTGTTTTAGAGTGACATTTGGCATTTGAAGTTAGAAAGCTCTGGCTTGAAATTTAAATGTTAAATAAAACAGCATCTATGAAATAAAAAGACTAGCATTTGCATTGGGTTCAGACTTTGGAACAAATGTGCCAGACTGACTTTCTGCAAACTACGTCATGCTGCTTTCTGTGTCTTGTTGTTTAAACTGTTTACGTTTATGTTTATGATAAAACAATTAAAATCAATTAAAAACCATACTGAAAATGCAAAATAATCTATTCCCCTTTGTGAAAGGCCACTTATAAAAGGTTTTATGGCACAGACGGGCCCTTTAACCTGTACTTGATCCTGGCAGTTGAAGGTTTAACACAGTTCTCCTGAAGCCATTCCCTGCGTGTCCAGTAAACACATCAAGTTCACGGCTTGACCCATGTCTCCCTTTGGGCTTTGCAGCACCTAAAAGCACTAAAGGCCTGTGTGGAGCCCTTCTAATAGTACAGGCTGAGATGATCACTGCTGAAGTCCTCTGGAGGCTGTAGGACACACAGGTGATGGGTCAGGGCTGCCTCTACATTCAGCCATGTGTAATTGGCCCATGTTGCTGCTGGTGACATGTGAAGGAGAGGCCAGGTGCTAATTGGGGCAGAGGGAACACAAACTAGCTGGCGGGAGGCCATGGATGACTGACAGGTTGTCATCTCTAGTTTCAGCCCCTAAAGGGAATATTAGCCAGCGCTTTGGCGGGTCAGTGCAGTCAAACACAGGCTGACAAGGCTTCTGCTGGATAACAGCTCACAACAGCTTTACATGCAACGATTGAACATTATTCTTTAACATATCAACCGGACAGGACATAAGATAAACTAAATACATACATTTACATAAACAATGTTTACGCAATATATGTTCTATATGTAGTATGATATGTATGTATTATGTGTTCAATATGTATAAAGTCCCTCAATCTTACCTTATCTTAACACATTATTCATGTATTATATGATAATATATTATATATTTTAAAAATGTAATATATGTTCTATATGCTGTTTCTCTTATTTACTATGTCTAATAAAATGCTAGAGACATTCCGCTTGAGTGCGAGTATATCCTTAACAAGACATGTTTCATCTTAAGCTAATCTTGGTCATTAAATGATGATCTAAAACCTTCTGCACTAAACAACTGCTGCAATCTGGAGCCATTGTTTTGTACAAACTTGGGCAGGAGATGTTTTATTTAAGAACTCAGACCTATGAAAATACCTCTTCACACTGGTTTTAGTAAGTTAGCTGCAGCACCCTCCCAAACATTTATTATGTTGCTGGATTTTTAACTTTGATACAAAGTATGTTTATTCACTTTGTCTGTTTGTTTTCAACATTCTATAGAAAGAAGGTTTTGACTTGACTGCGATGAGCATATGATTTCCATTACACTTGAATAAATAATCAGTAATTGATTACAGACGGTATAATGGAAAATGAATGAGATGCATTAGATATCAAATCCTCCCTAAGCCTCAGTGGCATCTGTTTATGGTGCTACGTTCTGAAGCGTGTGCTGTTTAAGCACTCTGCATCGGGCTGAGAATGCAGACTATGTCTCCTGGATAGACAATCAGACGACTGTCAGTGCGGGTCGCCCTGGGTGGTCTGTGTGCACTTGACTTACACCTTAAATCTCCTTCTTCCATATTTGTAGTACAGAATATATGCCACTGAGCACACTGTACACAAAGCTCAAGTTTTCAAGAGGTGCACGGTGACCATCCTGTTTGGACATCAGCCATTTTTCTCCACAAATGGACCGGAGCGTTTCCAGGATTACGCATTTTATTGGGCTGATATTTGAGAGGCTCCAGCACAGTGTTGGTAAAGCGCACTCACCCAGAACGCCACAGAAAGGCTCTCAAGATTGTACAGACAGGAGCAACGATGTTTGGCACAGGGTCTAAGGCCAGAGTCGGAGCCCACTCTGCGTCGACTGAGGAGATAAATTGCCGAGAGGCGGTTTAAGCTCTTGCCTCAATATTTAGTGTGATGGGTGATTGTGGTGTTCCCATTGGCTGCCCCTGACAACCACAGGACCAGCTCCTCAATGTGATTTGTGTAAAGAACGAGTCTCATTAGTAAAGAGTTAATTTATTCATCTCTTTCAGGTCTGAGGCCAATTGATGATGTTGTGGATTTGCATTAAGACTGTAAAGCTGGCGCGTAATTGGCTCACTGTCCATTTGTCAAGTGTTAATTAGGGACCTTTGGCCTGTGATCAGTTAGAATTAACACAAGCAGTCAAGGTTTGTTTGTATCAGAGCCTGAAGATTTACCTATGTTTGCATGCGTCGCTTACTAAAATGAGTGCATGAAGAGACAACTGCATCTGAGAACTAAACCGACCAAACCAGTCAAAGGAAAGCTGCCTAAACATATTTAAAGATTCCTGTCAGTCAAAGCTGAGGGTTAGAAAAAAAAAAAAAAGAAACACATCTTTTCTTTTAATGTGAGGGGGGGTGTATTAGTAATGATAGTAATTCTAATAGTATCTCAACTTTACTTTATTTTGCCATCTCATTTTCGAAAGGGTCCAACTGAATGGATAACAGAACTATGACCTTTTCTTGTTAGAGTCTTACATTATAACAAATTCTATCAACATGACGTTAATAACAAGAATTTTGTTGTTAGATGGACCAAACATTGTTAAAGTTGTGGCGGCTCAGTCAAACCTACAGTAAACTGAACTCAGCTTTGTCTGTTTGAATGTAAAAAGCTTTGGACATACCAGATGTACATGATGTGATTATTCTATGTATATGTTTTTATATCTTAGCTAAACTGACAGCTTTCCCACTTAAAATGAGTAATATCACCAAACCACATGGCATTCCACTGAACCCCAACAGTGGTTTACTTTCACATGTGGCAACAATTGTCATTTTGTGGCATTTTGTGGCTTGTTTGTAGACCTTTCTCGAGGACAAAAGTCCAGCGAGGCAACGACACATTCTTCACACCTCACACCATAAAAAATGTCGTCCTATTCTTGACACTTTTTAATTGATGTCACGCACAAGTCACGGTAATTGAGCTTCTTATAGGGGCTATACCACTTCCACCACATTCAAATTAAAAAAGGGTGCTATTTTTACTCGCATGTGACAGCGTGGTAAACATAAGATTGAGTTACTGCTGCGTAGAAGCCTGTAAAGTGCCGTTATCGTAGAGAACATGTAGCGCGGCGGGCACGGGATGTTCTGCTTCTGTCCTCTTTGGTATTCATGTTGATATCTGCTGCAGCACATAACCAAGCACATCCACAACAGAAGCTGGCGTCAGCTCTTCGTTCACCACCGAGTGCATCGACTGTGCTAGATTCAATCAGCTCTGGACTGCAGTCAAACCACTAGAGCTCCAGGAGTCATGGCTCAAAGTCAAACCTAGGAAACTGCTGAGAAGACCACAACGGTGTGCGCAGACCCACCTCACGTACATAAAAGACAAAGACCAACTGTTCACGCGCAGGAGCAGGTTGGAGCAGTCCGATATGTCATCATTCTTAAATGTTTGTCCGTCACGAAGAGTAAGGATCTCCCAGTGTGACAAACCTAACGCACACTCGGCTGACAGAGGCCCAAATTATAAGGTCCACAATCTGTTTTGACTTGTTATTCTCTGAGGGGAAAATAGAATGAGTTCAACAATAAGGAATGCGCATAAAGAGTATGAAACCACTGCAGGATTCCGAACAGTTTACAGCAAATACTGTTTCAAGTGCAATACATTGTTACAGAAAAACAATGTTAAAATTCATAAAATTAAAATAAAATAAATAAAATAATTAGATAAAATAATTAGATAAAATAATGAAATAAATAAAAAGCAATTTGTAACACTTGTATTTATTTGGTTTCTGATTATGACCAACAACATTTAATTATTTCACTCTCTACCACTCAAATCTTACCAAAAACAAATCAAAAGTTCCCTTGAGTGCATACAAAAAGGTGGCACGGTAAATACTGAGGCCTAGATATATTGTTCTTTCCATCACGTATTGAACGATAAGTCAGGCTAGTTTGCTGCATGTTATTTTCAAAAGAGGATATTTTATTGACATGTCTTGCATCAAAAGGTTACGAGCTGGAGGTCACTGCTTGCGTATATGGGCCCAGTGGTTGTATTGAATGACCTGCTCTGGTTATTCAGGCCCGACTCTCCCTGTCCCAGAAGGAGCAGGTGCACCATCTGGCAGGGTAAATGTTCGGACTGTCGGCCCCGTGACTCATGTGTTTGTGTGAGGCTGAGGAGAGAGGAGCAGATACTGAGGAGCTGCAGAAGGTTTGAGTTAGTGTGACACTCCCCCGCGGCGTCCCATCACAGCGGCCGACCGAGCAGGACTTCCTCTCTCACAGGGGAGAATCAAAGTCTACCATTTCACCCCAGAAAACACAACAAAGGTCAAAATAATGTTGAAGTGAAAAACAGCCGATTGCAGTATGTAGTAACTCTTTATAAAGTGGAGGATTTAAAGTTGTGTTGGTTCTTAGTGTCAGTTCTATCTATAAAAAGTACTCAATTTGTAACAGGAGCATGTACAAAAATCTACTTGATTAAAAGTGTTGTAGTTTTGTTTAAAACATTTACTTATGTATGTATGTTTTGTTTGCCCAAACTCAAAACCTTTAGGCAGAATTTCACCAGAAACGTGCTAAAAATAACCCTTCAAACCAGATGAAAAGTACTTTCTACTCTTCTGTTCCAAAGATGCAGTGGTGTAGAAAGTACAGATCCCTGCTCTAAAATGTAGTGAGTAAAATAAAGTAAAAAGCATCCACTGTAAAAAAAATACTGTTAAATTAAATACAGATACCTGAAATGAAAGTGCCGGTACTTGTATTTTTATTTTATTGTATTTGTTTACTTTCTACCACTGGATAAAGGACAATGTTAAACTCATTTCTAAACTTTATTCTTGGGTTTTTATAGTTACAGATTTATAGCATTTTTAATCCCTAAATCTGAATATTATTTACATTTTTCATAACCTTAACCCAACTACAATGTGTGAGTTAATTAGCTATTTTTTTTTAAAGCTCACTTTGATTTAATTTTATAGTATGTAACAGGCATTAAAGTATTCACTGTTAAAACTTCCAATCTTCAAATCAAAGTGCAGAAATTAAACTTGTATGCAAGCCTTTTTACAAGAGAAAATACTTCTTCAACTGCTTTTATTGCCTTTGCCTTTTTAAAATTCAACACGTAGGTTGAACATAAGTTGATAAAATGTGTTTCATAAAAAGAATAAAAAGGTGATTCAGTTAAAATTCAATATACTTCACAGCTACTTCATGGAGCTTCCCCTCTTTTCCAGAGTTATTCAATTTTAACCTTTAGCCTTTTCATAATAGTGTTACATTATGTTGTTGTTGTTGTTGTTGTTGTTTTATGGCGGTTGACATCCGAGTGTTGCATTACCGCCAGACTTTATTCCTTAGACGTCATTGTATCCTATAGAAGACAGTGTTACATTATGCTCTATGAATGAAGATATCTGCTCTTAACATGTCATTTTCCCTTTGAAAGTTTGTTTTGTCACACGCTTTATCTCTGTTACATCATGAAGGCAGCCTGCTTGTTCCATTTGTTACAATTGTTAAGATGACAGACAATATGATCAATATTATAGTCTTTTTATAGTGATAATCAGAAGCAAAGGCTCGTGGGAAAGTACCTTGAGCCTGAAGTGGTTAACTTGGCTTTCTTTAAAGTGAACCACTCTGAGCCTGATCCTGCAGATGCCCCACACAACAGCCTGTGATCAGCGCCAAGAGTGGCACAGAAAAGCCACTTCCCTTTAAGATAAAAGAGGCCAGTCTCAAAGCGCACATCTAACAATAAGGAAAATGTGACTTTAGCCTGAAGCGCTTACGCACAACTGAAGGACCTATTTGTTGATTAGAGGCTGAACACAAAGAGGGTCAGCGGAGAAAAGCATCGTGGTCCGCCCCCTGCTCTGAACGCAGATTGGAAAAGTGATAAATATGCATGAGTTTGCCTGGGACTCGAGAGGCCTTTGATGGTATATGGCTTAGGGTTTTCTTTTCTCTGGAGTGAGTTGTCCCAAAATATCTTGATGTTTACCCTCCGAGTACTCCTGAAGTGTGTCAGAGCTTTTATTATAATTCAGGCATGTTTCTCTTCACACTCTTGCCAAGTTACAACTTCCGGACAAATTGGTTTCATGAAAATATGGGATAAATTAAGCGTATATGGGAATGTCAGTGATGTATGGGTGTGTAGAAGCATGGCGGGAGCTCACACAAACAGCTATTGATTTTGTTTGTAATTTAGGAGTATCTTGATGATCTGAATAACGTGAAAATTGCTATTTAGTTTGTCTTTGTTCGGCCGTGTATTTTCTGTGTTATTCTATATTATCAATGATGTTGTTACGTGAAGCTTTGAACTGAAAATGTCTCTTGTGTTGTAAGGTAAATGAAACAAAATGACCTCTGTGTTACTACATGCCACGCACACTCTCATTTGTTTGTTTGTCCTTTCTTCCCTTCTGCCTCTCTCAGACCTCCAGGCGTCAGAATCATTTGAACACTACAGTATCTCAGACAAGGCCATGGACTACAGGATTCTGCACATGGACGAGGACCAGGACCGCATGTACGTGGGCTGCAAAGACCATGTTCTGTCTATGGACAATAACAACATCACCAGCGGCACGCTCAAGGTCAGCGCTCCGATTACACTGAACATGTGTTATATTTCTCGATACACACGACTCCGAGGGAACAATGGAAGCTGGCCCACAACGTGCTACAATAGTGTTTGTATTTTGCGCACAATGGTATGCAAATGGCAGTGCATTAGTGATGATCGGGACAATTTGAGGTGATCCTGGAGAGATGTAAAAAGGGCTGGAGCGGGTGCTGACTGATTGTTCATGCGGTGAAGGAGTAACGGCTGGTGTAATTGACAGGAATGAAGTGCATAAACAGATGGGGAGGCGTTTAGAGCCCGCTAGGGAGTGCTGCCCCGCATCCACTTCCAACCAACCAGAATGCTTGATGTTTTCAATGAGCTGGACCTCTGGGCACCTCTCGCTGGTTTAAAAGCACACATTTTCCACACATGCTGCCACCAGACTCAAACACATCTTCTTTGTTCCACCATCCATTTCTGTCCTCTGCAAATAAATGTGATCCAAATCTTTCCGTACACTGTCACACACTGGCTCTGTTTGTCTTACCAGGTGTTTTGGCCTGCGTCGAACAGTAAAATCGAAGAATGCCAAATGGCTGGAAAGGACCCCACGGTAAGACCTGTTCACGTATTATTGTAAAGCTGCTATTTACGGTGATATCATTATGCATTTTTCAATTCATTATAATTATTAAAAGTGTAGTTATCACATAAAATACATTCATACCTTACAGACTTTGTAGCACGAGATGTATCCCTTCTTCATATACCTAATCCTCCACCTCCTCCTCCTCTATACAAGATACACAGTTTGAATCACACCAAATGCCATGGAAAATGACTAAATAACTAGACGACGTAACATATTTTTCAGCTTTCTGTACCGGCACTAGCGCAAACACAAGTTCATGTCCGTGTCAGAGCGGGATTCAGTCAATAGCACACAAAATATATGAATTAATAAAGAATAGAGAAGGACTGGACTTTGATTTGTAAAAGGCATCGTGTAATAGCAGTAGCATTCATTAACTACTCATGCTTTTAAATACATGTATTAAATAGAGTCAGTTTCCTTTTTCATTTATTTGATGAAGCTATTTTATGCGGTGAGGCCAAGAGCTCAAGCTATTTTTACTCTCCTGTGCGTCTGTGTCTCTGTCCAACAAGGCCAGGCTGTTTCTTCAGCTCAGAGAGGAGAAGGTCTTTCCATTCATGCATGTGTTCTGAGTCACTGCCGCCTGCTGTAAACACAAACTAATACACTATTTGGGTGAGCCAATCAGAGCAGGCTACACCCCCGTGTGTCATCCTGGACATAATGATTCATGTTTCAAATCTTCTCAAATATCTCACTTTAGAAAATGCATTCAATTTATCATATTTTCATACTAATTGTCACTTATTAGAATGGTTTTCTTTCTCAGTCGGGTCAAACTTAATAGTTCATTTAGAAAGTCGTTGCTTTAGTACTTATGAAAGAACAATATCACTTTAAACCGACGCAGAGTTATGTGTCTGTCCGTGATCTGAAGTGTATTGAGATAAGATAGAGCGATGATTATATTTTCTGTGTAAAGAATGTGATGAGACAGCACTCAGACGTCGGCGTGTTCGCGGCAGAGTCGTGCTGGACCAGGATCTACAGCAGCTGCCGTTCATGGCCACGTTCCCGACAGCTCCCCTGATACTGTGTCTCCGTGTTCTTCTCCTCCTCGTTTTCCTCCTTCCCCAACTCCTCTTTGTGCACATCAGGCTTAATTAGACACAGAGTCCATCTCAGTCTGCTTCAGGTGTAGAAGAGGAGAAAAGACAGACAGAAACCAGGTCCCACAAGTTCTAAACTGAATCATAGAAAGCGTCAGATTTGTCTTTATTCTGTTGAAGGAATAATATAATATTTTGTGATTTTTAAGAAGTTACGGCACGCGTGTGATGTGCATTAAAGGAGACATTTATAAGTTGGTCACACAAACTTTACTGGAGCTCATGTGCCTCAGCGTTTAATATTGACCCCTTTTATACTGTTCCTGACCGTTTGCCTCTCTCTCTCTTTTATGTGTTTTGCAGCACGGCTGTGGGAACTTCATCCGTGTAGTGCAGCCATATAACCGGACTCACATGTTCATGTGTGGCAGCGGAGCCTACAGTCCAGTCTGTGTCTACATCAACCGGGGCCGCAGACCAGAGGTGGGTGGCACTTACTTTAAGGGTGTGATCACAATTGCACTTATACCACATTAACATTGGAACTAAACTGGAACTTAACCTGGAACTAGACCTGGACTAGACCAGAAGAGAGCTAGATCAGGACCAAACTAAGTCGGAAAAGTGGGACCACGCCCTAAATGTGCACAAAGGAAGTAAACACAAGTGATACATCTAAAGTCTACAATCACCTCATAACTAAGACTGCTTTGCCTCTTACAATCATTTGTCATGACACTGTTTTAACTGGTGTTGTTGTCCTGTTCTGCACAGAAATCACTAAATCCTTTTATTACTGTGTTGTATCCCATAAATCTGAACATTTTCCATGGTGATCAATGACCTCCCCTAACTGTAATTGTCCGCCCGTGGTCTTTACAAACAGCCGCTGTCAGACCACCTCCTGAACCATTTAAACAGAGACATTTTCCTTCACAATATGTCCCCGCTGACGTAAACGACATGTCAAGTTAAGGAGCTCAAACCATCAACATATGTATCAGGACAGAAAGCTTTTGTCCCATTTCCAGCGCGGTCCAGTCCAAATGTTTCTAAAGACAGGAAAGCTACTTGGCAGAATCCCAGCTTCACATACAGGGATGATCACAACAGACTTTTCTTTACCTTTTAAATAGAAAACCACCTTTCTCTGGGATGGAACGTTCTCTTTACTGTTCCATAAGGGCGAGTAAAAGGGGTCTTGACCAGGGCTTCCCGACCTTAAAACAAAAAAATACGACAAGGAAAATCTGAACAGCTCTGCCTTGAGGGACATTTGGTTCCCCCATAAGAGCACTTTTATACTAGTACAGAGAAAACTATCTTATAAAACTGTCTGCACAATACAACTTGTTCTTTTCTCTGTGACAGGAACAAGTATTTCACATCGACTCCAAGAGTGAACCTGGAAAAGGGAGGTGCTCCTTCAACCCTCAAGTCAACACTGTTTCCGTCATGCTCAGTAGGTGCTTTGTGACGCATGCTTCCTGATATATGTGTTTTAAAGTCCATAAAAAGACAGTGATTGAAACAAAGTTCACCTCAGAGTGAACCTTTTTTCCTACAGTATATGGGACAGCTGGTGGTCCGCCCTGATATCAGCATCATGCCACCTATAAAGTCATTAACGCCATTGTTTATGACTACGTCTCACAACATCTATGATTGCCTTTGGAGCACATCCAACACCTCCGATGTATTCGTAATCACGCCACATTTTTACTCCCTGAGATCTGCCTTTACTCTATATTAAATTGGAGCGTATTTCTGTTTTATTCAATATGAGATAAGAATGTTAGAAGGCGTGTTTGATTCAAGTGGATCTCATGTGTTTCAGGCATAAGGATTCCTTCCTGATTTGACAGATTTGGCATGGCAACAGAGGACCGTTGTCATAGCAATAGCTCACTTGAAATCAAAACATTCTATCTTTCGAATCACAGAATCTTCAAATCAGGACGGAATCATGTGCCTTGAAACCCACGCGTTTGTTTGTAAAATCCCAGCCTGGTACTAAAGTTAAATGTGGCAGTTGTGGACATCAAGCGCTCTTAATGTCTCCCCCAGGATTGGCTGCAGTGTCCGTTTCCTCTGATTTCTTTGATCTGTGATTGGTGCAGAGGTGTAGGGTTGCTGTTGACAAGACTGGGGGCGACACATTGCACCTCCTGCTCTACTTTCTGACACCTGAGCAGAGCGAATCCGCGGCGTCTCTGCCAACGGGGCCCGGGAGAGAGCGCCAGTATGAAGAGGCTCTGACATAAGAGCACAGGAATGAGAGCGGCAGAGGAATGGCCATGATTCAGCAATGACTTTGTAGATGAACGCCGTCATAAACTTTCCTTAAGCCCAGTTCAAGAATTACAATCAACTATACTCAAGGTGGTGAGCATTTGCCCGTCCACACAGAATTCGCGCGGTTCAATCTCAGATGCAACTGGTGAAGACTGTCCTACTACGAACATGTCCAATGTATGAACGCGATCTGCATAATGTGATTGGAGAGGGAAAATGGGAAGCTTCCATAATCTATCGCCACCGAGAATGGAAAGAGAACAGAAACTTTGAGTGCTGTGTCAGAGAAATACGTCATTTTTATTCATTCTTGCTCGCAATAAACAGAATCACTACAGTGTGTTGTGTACTATCCATGCTTATGACAGGACTGAAGTGTGGGCGCGCCGTTCTCTCCATGTAACGTGTCATGTGCGTGCTGCTGGTGAGTTAGACCGCTGTCAGTGTCCTCATGGCCCTCATAACTCAAAGAAACACGTGGACTGGAACTTAGAACAATAAAGCAAGACTAAAGGAATTACAAAAGGCATCCAGTGAATAGAGGGAGCGTGCAAGAAGCGAGGAGTGTTTTTAATTGTCAGGACATTTGTCATCTGGAGGCTGAAGCGCTGTCGTCAGCTTAGATTGCTACTATTTGTTTCGGGTTTGTCAATAGACACTTGAGTGCGTTATGCCGGTGGGGCTTTCTCTGTTTCACTGTCAATAAAAATGAATAACGGACTCTGCCTTTAAGAAATGACCAGTGGTGAGTTCAGTTGCCAAAAAAAAAACTATAAAGTAATTGGAGAAAGTACTACTTAGGTAAGAGTACCTTTAATGGTAACTATCTTGAAAATCTGATTTATAATTTGTAGTTAATGTAGTTGGAATTTGATATTTTCAAAGGAAGGTCAGAAACAAGTCATATGTGAAGAAGCGGAGCAAGAAACACAAATGTTCAAATCATTTCATCATAAAACTTTTGTCAGATTTATTGACAATAGGAAGAAGCAAAACTTTTATTCAAGCAACTGAATTAGGAGTAAAAAGTAGGGTGTTCAGAATCTACTTCTTAAAGTACAACTTCTTCAAAACGTTACTCCACTAAATCTAACGGAGTACTACCCACCAATGAAAAAGACCGTTGTTGATTGCCCATAGCTGGAACGTGTATGTTGACTGTTGTTTTTACCTTTCTCCAGACCAGGAGCTGTTCTCTGGCATGTACATCGACTTCATGGGAACTGATGCTGCCATCTTCAGGAGCCTTACCAAAAGAAACGCTGTGCGGACGGACCAGCATAACTCCAAATGGCTCAGTGGTGAGAACATAAAGATGATGAAAACTACTGTCTATGTTCCTTTCTGTGTGTATGACCTTTTTCTGTGTTTTTCCAGAGCCGATCTTTATCGATGCTCACCTGATACCTGACGGGACAGACCCAAATGATGCTAAGCTGTATTTCTTCTTCAGGGAGCGGCTCACAGATAACAGCGGCAACACTAAGGACATCCACACCATGGTGGCCCGAGTGTGTCCCGTAAGTCTGAGTCTGAGCTCTGGGGACTTGGGGGACAAATTCTTTCAAATATAATAATTTATTGTACTTAGTGGGAAAAAAAAATAGACCACTGAGCGCTGTCTGCAGCTACAAATGAACCAGGAAGTAAAAGCTGAAAGCAGCACTCTGAATGGCTGTTCTTGGGTGGTCCACCCCAGCCTCACTTTGACGTCTGAAAAAGCAGTTTTAAAGCCGTGCGCTCACCTGGAAATGAATGCATGTGAATACAAAGTGTGTGACAGCTATAGAGGCAAGGCAAGTTTATTTGTAGAGAACAATTCGTACTCAAGGCAAAGTACTTCACACAACGAGACAAATGCATTAAAATGACAAAGACATGAAATAACTCAACAAACCAGTGCAAATAAAATAATTTCAGTTTTCAGCTTAGATTTGAACATTGTCAGAGTAGAAGCCTGTCTCACATCTTCAGGAAGACTGTGCCAGATTTTAGCTGCATAAAACTGAAACGCAGATTCCCCATGTTTAGTCCTGACTCTGGCACCAGCAGGAGGCCGGTCCATGTTTAGTCCTGACTCTGGCACCAGCAGGAGGCCGGTCCATGTTTAGTCCTGACTCTGGCACCAGCAGGAGGCCGGTCCATGTTTAGTCCTGACTCTGGCACCAGCAGGAGGCCGGTCCATGTTTGGTCTTGACTCTGGGCACCAGCAGGAGGCCGGTCCATGTTTAGTCCTGACTCTGGCACCAGCAGGAGGCCTGTCCATGTTTAGTCCTGACTCTGGCACCAGCAGGAGGCCTGTCCATGTTTAGTCCTGACTCTGGGCACCAGTAGGAAGCCTGTCCATGTTTAGTCCTGACTCTGGCACCAGCAGGAGGCCTGTCCATGTTTAGTCCTGACTCTGGCACCAGCAGGAGGCCAGTCCATGTTTAGTCCTGACTCTGGCACCAGCAGGAGGCCGGTCCCTGAGGTCCTCAGAGTCCGAGATGGTTCATATGGCACAAAGATGTCCGAGATATACTTTGGTGCTAGAGTTAAATAGATACCCCAGCTATAATTATTTAGCTGTTGTTGAAATAATGGGCAGGAAAGAATAATTATGGAACATGACAAGTTTCTAGTGTCCATGAATGTGTTATTAACATTGACTGAGCTTTGAATAATTATCCCTAAAATAGAAACCAAACGTGTTCCATGATTCATTTCTTCCGTTTGTGCAGAATGACATTGGCGGCCAGCGGAGTCTGGTGAACAAATGGACCACGTTCCTCAAAGCTCGGATGGTGTGTTCTGTTCTGGAGGAGGACGGCACCGAGACACACTTTGATGAACTGGGTGAGCTGCACTCTGATGCTATTTTAGGTCTTCAGCTCTTTGCACAGTTTAACTTGCACGACGGCTGTAACAACTTCAAAACAAATGTCATTATTATGAAAACTTGTGTGCCAGCGATACAATCTTATTCCCGAAAACCTGCTATTCTCCTTTTAATGGAATCCAGCAACTGCTTTCTTCAAAAACAAACTATGAAGACATTTATTTGCCCTGGATTAACGTTAGACCTTTATCACTTCAGCCAAAACAAACCTGCTGAGAAATGCTTTATTCTGATTATGTCGACACTTTTTAATGTATCTATTTTATTACATTTTTACTGAAGTACATGAGATGATGTCAGTGCACGTGATTATTACAGTAAATACTATGTGTGTTTCCCTCACAGAAAGTGTGTTTTTGCTGGAGACGGATCAACCCAAAGGTCTGCTGGTTTTTGGAGTCTTCACGTCGACAAGGTAAGAGCCAACTGTAACATTCCTTTATCCTGAGCGTCTGTGCAGATCAGGGAGGATGCTCCTGCAGTAGGTTGTCATGTGTTACGGTGGAGACATGTTTACACAGATTGCAACAACAGCATCTGACCGTCTTTTCCAGATGACCTCCATTTTAATGTGCTTTCCATGTGAGTGTGAGGACCAGAGATTCATTCTGTTCACTGTGACCACGCTAACAGTGTGTATAGCCTTTGTGTATGTTGTAAAGACTAAAGAAAAAAAATGTTGTCCTACTAGAGCAGGGGTGGGAAATTATTTTCCTCCGAGGGCCATATTCGAATCCAGGCAAGTAGCGATCATTGGTGTGGAAAAAAAATATCAAAAAAATTAAATATCAAATAAAATATGTCTTATCATCACTTTTCTGTCAAATATAGGCTATTGAATCTATTATTTAATTCAATTCACGTAATATTGATTAAGGATACAAGTGAAGACAGATGCCTGAGGGCAAAAAATATTTTTTAATGTATTTTTATATTTCTTGGCGGGCCGGATTATAAAGACAAACGGGCCACATGTGGCCCGCAGGCCGTAGTTTGCTCACCCCTGTACTAGAGGAACATTTTGGGTGAAGCAACCCATTCATTTTAATGTAGAAGAGCTCCTCTATCACCCACGCTTCTACAACTTCAAGAGCAAACACTAGCTTTAGTTGTCTGACCCGCCAGCCCCTCCCACATTCTGTTCAAATGCGGAAGGGTCTGGAACCCGAGGCAGAGCCAATGAAGTTGTCGGACCATAATTGTCCGATGCAATCCCAGGCGGAGGTTTTAACGCGTCACACTGAAGATACGGAAGTAGCTCTTCACCCCGTTACAAAACATTCAAGATGGCGGACCCGGCTCGTGACCGAGTGTTTACTTCTGCTCTCACTTCGGTTTGAACAATCAGGAAAGTCCGCTCTACTTGCCATGATGAACGTGCGTTAGATGTGGTTATGCGAATGGCGTCATCGCGATTCAGGAGACATTTTCTGCGTTCGGGGACGGATAACGCGGAACACGCCTTGTTGACATGGGCTACGTAATAAACGTTTAAGCGTGTCGCGTTTTTTGCGTCACTTCTGGGTTCATGTGATTGGTTCTGTCTCTGCTCTCTAAACTCCGCCCTAGAAATTGAATTTCTGCGGTCGAGCCCCAGACCCACACGGTTTTGTTAAGAAGTCCGTCAAAACGTGTTGGGAATGGCTGGTCAGGCAATAGCTTTAGTGTATTGTGCCAAACACAGACACAAAGACATGGAGAAGAGTAAAGTGGCTGAACATAATGCCTGATTTTAAAGTGAAATGCAGAGGACAGACATACGGAGACAATAATGTGTACCATATCTTACCTTACTTTACGTAGCTGCGGGCTAAATGCTTCTGAGGTACTTCTGAGGTAACACTATGCCATGTTTACAACCTCCATTAAGATCGTTTTGACTCGACTTCAAACTGTTGTGCTTAAAACACGAAGAATGTGCCAGGAAACGTATTAGAAGAGGGAAAAGGGTGCGTTTCCCCCACATCTGACCACACCCCCTTATGTGACACACTGCCGACTCTATCTATCCACTTTCATGTCTCTATGGAGATGATACAACTTTAGAAACATCCACAGTAGGGCATTAGACTTGTCCATCTTTTTTTTTGAGCAATAAAACACTTTTGATTCAATAGTCGCAAGAAAAACTAAATACCATTTTGTGGAACATTCCAGGAAGAATTACACTTCCTTGGAGACAGACAGGCGGAAGACCCTCATCATAGAACATTGTGCACCTTTAATGTGTAAAAGTAGTACTTGTCACAATAGTATTTAGCGTACTGGTACCCTACACTACTGTATTGGAAGTAAACTGTTCTTTACCCAACTGTCGGAGCATACTGCGTGTTACATAAGGAAAGATCTGCCATTCAAAGCCAAATTCCTCTCGAATACAAGATCAGAAACGTCGATGCAGCAGTAAAACCTTGAGAGGAGAGGTTATATGTGTGGTTAGAGAACAAAAGCCCCTCAGTGTGACCTGGTGGGCTGTGTGCGATAGTAGCCACTGTGTCGAATCGTAAAGTTTAAAGGTGCGGTCACTTGATCCCTGCATGCTGAAGTCTAATTGAGTTCATCTGGTTAAGTCTGGTCCACAGGCCTGGATCCACTGGTAACCCCAGGATCATAGAACTCCTGCATTAGAGCGCTCCCACTCACAGAACTCAGCCAAAGCAAACAGCCAGGTCCTCCAGGTCTCCACACACGCTGTTATTCTCCATCTCAACACAATACGCTTCTGTTCCTCACTCCACAAAGCTCCTGTTATGTCTCGTTAAAAGCCAAACCGCAGTCAATTACCTGAAGGGATGTATGTAGACGATGTTTTAACACCGACGTCCACAGAAATATTCTCATTCATAAACAGAAAAGTTCCCCTCGGCGTGTTTTCCGTTTGCGTTGTCTGTCTTTAAACTTTGAATCTTGTTCCTACAGCTCGGTGTTCAGAGGCTCGGCAGTGTGTATGTACAACATGGCCGACATCCTCACTGTGTTTAACGGGCCCTTCGCTCACAGAGATGGACCCAACTTCCAGTGGGTGGCCTTCCAGGGACGCATCCCCTATCCCAGACCTGGAACTGTGAGCGCAATGCTTTTCCATCATCATGGTTGTAAAATTAATCCTTAAACAAGTTCACCCCGGCTAAATCTTATAATTGCGCACATCAACGTGAATTACTGGAACAACATGACTTCCTGGTCATCTTTGAGAATAATTTACAGCTTTATAACACTTTTTAGCTGTGTTGATTATTGGAGTAATCCTAAACAGCTAAAACATATATATATATATATCCTTTAAAATTGTGTTATTACTGGACAAAAAGTTGCCCATAATAGTTTTAATTTTATCTACAGATATATTACATAATCACCATTAGTATTTGGATCTAATGTCCCTAATTGTTGTTTTATATTTCATTGTCTATTTAATTTTGTCTCCAGTCCAGAATCTGCAATGTTCGGACGACAAAGCATTTTCAAAGAAGTTTTAATTATTACTCACATTAATTCATCCCATTTGATTACTGTTTGTTTGTTCAGTGTCCGGGAGGAGCGTTTACTCCTGACATTCACACGACTAAAGAGTTTCCTGATGACGTGGTGACCTTTGTGAGGAACCACCCTGTTATGTTCAACCCCATCTACCCCGTGGGCAGGCGCCCCCTTGTGGTGCGGACCGGAGCTGACTACAAATACACAGCTGTAGCGGTGGATCAGGTCACTGCTGCAGACGGGAACTATCAAGTGTTATTCCTGGGCACAGGTACAAGTTTCCTACAGACTTCATTCATCTATTATAATTAAATACACATGTCTTTGCTGCATTTCAACATTGCACCAACATCATAAGGCTGAGAATATTAATAGGCCCATTCGTCAAAGATTAGACTGGCATGGGTCAGATGCCTCAGGTTGTGTCCGTGCGAAGTGCTGACTCATGCTGTAATCTCACTTATCTCCCTTGACATGAATCTGACACTGTGCGTCAGGGCCACACAGATATTGTGTCTGGTGTAATGGTAATGAATTCTTTATTACTCCAGTGCTTTGCTGTTTATCATTTCATAGAGCACTGTATTTGTTACATTCTGCTGTACATTATTGTAAATGTGCAGTGTCTTTCTCATGTGTTTTAATCCAGATAAACATCACAGCATACTCTGTAAGTCTGTGGGGAGGTCTTTCTTTTCATTATTTAGCCTTTCCTTCCTCCTGTTATTTAATAGAAAAGACTGCAGACTCACCACACTGTGCATTTAGGTCAGAAGAGGAAGTAAACTGCTTATCAGAGGCTTCCAGGAGCTTGTTGTTTGGAACAAACTGACCTTATTGATGACACTGTGTTGTGCCCTCTCTGTGTCCTCTCTCTCACTGCAAACTTCCATTTTCACTTTTTCCACAGTTCAGTAAAAGTGAAACATTAAAGTTGCAGTACCTGAGGAGGAAATATTAAGTCTGTCTAACTTGTTCCTTCCTCACACAAACCCTCATCACTCGTATCCACATGCATGAATATTTGGCCGTTAACACATCTGCAGCCTGTCCGTCCGTGGGAGTAGGATCTCTTTTTCACTGTGGTTCTCCCCGAGGTTTCTACTTTTTCCCATAGGGTTTTTGTCATTTTTCTTTGCTAAGAAGGAGGTTCTAAGGACAGAGGAAGAGAAGATGCTCTGGGACAGTTCCATTTGCTTAATTCCTGCGAACATTGTTTAATCTGCTTCTCTATTGTTGACCAATGACTGTTTAATTGTTTGAATCTCTAACTTTCTGTTCGCCAAATCAACAACTCTTAAACGTCCACTGAGGCTCTACCACTGTTGTGATTTTGGGCGTTGCAGAACAGCTTTAGAACAGCTTTTTCAGACGTAGATGTGAAGCAGGGTTGACCACTCAGCTTTCATCCCAAAGATCGAGGCTGATATGACACTTTCTTAACATTTCTATCTGATTTCCTGGCAGCAGTAGTCAGATTTTTTTTCACAAAGTTTTACAATACACAATATTTCAGCTTTAAGACTTATATCAAATGGTGCAAATGCTGTTTTCTTTTTTCTATTTCAAGAGAGACCAAAGACCTGTAATATTCCTCAGTAGTTTGAGAAGTTATAATTAGATCTAAATACATCACATTGCATTTGCCGCGTGATGTCTTTAATCAAATTTGTGGTTTAAAAGGTTGTGTTTGCTTCAGCATCGTTGTAACACCCACGTTCTTCGCCCTCAGACAAAGGCACCATCCAGAAGGTGATTGTCCTGCCCACCAACCAGTCCCTTCATGAAGACCTGATCCTGGAGGAGATGGAAGTATTTAAGGTCTCCTCCACGTTTTCTTCCTGATTCATCCTGTTTCTGAAATCAAATCAAAGGCACAGCAGTGACTGAGTTTGTCTTGGGTGCAAAGGCCAAGAGCGGAGCAAAACAGGGCGGCATTCAGGAGATGGATGCTGTTCACAGAGCGGGCAGAATGATGAAAAACAGGCAGGAGTTGTCTCGTTCAGTTGCTTTGCTCTCAGTTGCACCTTTGCACCAGTTGTTTGCTTGAGAGCGCTGGATGTGTGATGAGTCTGTGATCGCAGCTAAAGGTCATCCTTCAGCTTTGATCTTCACTGTACTCGGGCCACAGCAGGTTTACCGACAGGGCCAAGTTTGATTTATGCTCCATAGAAAGTAAAAAAAGGAGACAGCATCTGGTCAAAAGCTGATGGAAATGAAAAATGTGCCTCTCAAATACCATTTTACAGAAAATCGTTCAAGCTGGTTGGGTTTTAGTCACATTTTTGGGGTATTGGATGAAATGTAATCTCACTTAGACACAGCCGTGTTGTGTGTCTCATACTGTGGAGCACGAACCAGGTTTACGAAGGATTTTTCTTATGGTATTTGGGGACTTTTGTAGGCCTGATAAAAGCAAGGCAAGACATTATTTATTTTATACTCACGTTTGTCTTTGTTTTTCTTATTTTTAACTTTAATAATCGCACGCAGTATATTTTCTTAAACATGCTAAAATGGGGAGCCAGGAAAGTTATACGCAGAACAAACCACATCGACACTAATACAAAACATATCACGCTGAAATCTTTTTTATTTTGCAGAACCAAGCTGCGGTGACAAACTTAAAAATCTCCCCCAAAAAAGTAAGTGGCCTATTCATTATATCTTTGCAGTTTTTATGCCTTTAATATGCGATACATGTAAAAGCAGAAACGGTGATCTCCTCTGGTCCGTCCCAGAGGAAGAGAAATAATGAGCTGTAATTGTGGCTCATTTCGCTGTCAGTCCTCCACTTACGAAGACAAACAGGGCGTCTGACATTTGAACTGTTTACTTTGCAGCAACAGCTCTACGTCAGCTCGGAGTTTGGAGTCTCTCAGGTCTCGCTGCACAGATGTCAGGCGTACGGAGAGGCCTGCGCTGACTGCTGCCTGGCACGGGACCCCTACTGTGCCTGGGACGGCCTGAGCTGCTCACGCTTTTACCCCACTGGGAAAAGGTACGGTAACTGGGGACCAGGTGGGCGAGTTTTGTGCATCCCCAAACTCAAAGGAATTCATTCATATATAATTTTTTTTTTTTAAGTACATAGAAAGTCTGGCAAATGTCTCCTTGTTCTCCTCTAATTCATTGCAAAAGTGAGCCTTTCCTTTTTATAAATGTCCAAAGTTACCGTATTTTCCAGAGTATAAGTCGCACCAGCCAAAAAATGCATAATAGAGAAGAATAAAACATATATAAGTCACATTGGAGTATGAAATGCGGTTGCAAGAGTGAAAATAACAAATAAGATCACATGTAAGTCGCTCTGTAGTGTAAGTATAAGTATATAAGTATAAGTATAAATATAAGTATAAGTCGCACCCCGGGCAAAACTATGAAAAAAGGTGCAACTTATAGTACGGAAAATACAATATTTCATTCCAGTCCTTGGCAGTCGGCTCTGTTCCCGTCATCCAGCTCCTTGTCTTTCCTTTTTTGCTGCAGCCAAAAAACATATAATAGGTATCCATCTTTTGTTTCATTGTAGGAGTTTTACACCCGAGATACATTGTTTTTAAGTTAAATGTCAACATTGAAGAGCAGTCCTTAAACACATGATATTGAAGAGCGAATTAAGCCACATTCTCTCCAACAACCAGGATTTATATGGTTTTGTCATACCTCTTTCTAAAAAAGCAATTGTGCATGGAGGCAAGGTAACTGGGTACAGTAGTCTGGAAAAATGAAAAAAAAAAACTAAAATATTGGTCATTTGGGGGCTGCTACTGGAATATTGTAGTGTAGTAATCATTCGCTTCATATGCTTTTGTTAGTGTGGCTATAGAAAAAGCCTGCCACCTTCAAGTGTGTCGGTATTGGAGCCGTAACGCCTGTAACCACTGTTATTAAGTGTTATTAAGTGTTATAAATAGTGGCTGTAATAGTACATTTTTGGAATCTAATCCAACCCCATCATCCGCCACGATCTTTGAAAGGAGTTTTCTGTACGTGACAAAACACAGATGACCCATTTATGAACCCGTGGGCCTCTTTTGGGACCCGTTTCACCCATGAGACCTGTTAGACTTCGGTCATGTGTAGTTCAGATGTTTCCTCCACAAACGCCACATGAAACGTGTGATATTGGTGTGGAAGTATGCGAATAAACGCTGGAGGGCCATGTGCGCATATTTTCCTCACCGTTTTTCGGAAGTGACCTGCTTTCTGCACAGTCTTGAACAAAATCAAAAGGCTGTGAGTTGTGTATCTTTTTTATTCATATTTATTTGTATTATATGTTTATTTTCAGGAGAAGCAGGAGGCAAGATATCATTCACGGGAATCCACTAACCCAGTGCAGAGGATTCAATCTGAAAGGTACATGTGTCGTTGGTTTGAATACGTTGGTCCATCTTGTCCAATGCATATTTCAATATTGTATTATTTACTTTTACTGCATTTGATATCGAATTCTAAGATAAGATAAGATAAGATAATCCTTTATTGTCCACACATGGGGAAATTTCATTGTTGCAACGCAGGTAGATACAGAGGAAATGGACAGATAACATATTATAGGAAGTTTAAAAAATACTCTGAATAGAAGATTGAGTATTTACCATGAGTATTTGCCATGAGTATTTACCATGAGTATTTGCCATGAGTATTTACCATGAGTATTTACAATGAGCATTTGCCATGAGTATTTACCGTGAGTATTTACCATGAGTATTTGCCATGAGTATTTACCATGAGTATTTACCATGAGTATTTACCATGAGTATTTACCATGAGTATTTGCCATGAGTATTTACCATGAGTATTAACCATGAGTATTTACCATGAGTATTTGCCATGAGTATTTACCATGAGTATTTACCATGTGTATTTACCATGAGTATTTACAATGAGTATTTGCCATGAGTATTTACCATGAGTATTTGCCATGAGTATTTACCATGTGTATTTACCATGAGTATTTACCATGAGTATTTACCATGAGTATTTACCATGAGTATTTGCCATGAGTATTTACCATGAGTATTTACCATGGGTATTTACATGAGTATTTACCATGTGTATTTACCATGAGTATTTACATGAGTATTTACCATGTGTATTTACCATGAGTATTTACAGTGAGTATTTATCATGTGTATTTACCATGAGTATTTACCATGAGTATTCACCATGAGTATTTGCCATGAGTATTTATCATGTGTATTTACCATGAGTATTTACCATGAGTATTTACCATGTGTATTTGCCATGAGTATTTACATGAGTATTTACCATGTGTATTTACCATGAGTATTTACAATGAGTATTTATCATGTGTATTTACCATGAGTATTTACCATGAGTATTCACCATGAGTATTCACCATGAGTATTTGCCATGAGTATTTACCATGAGTATTTACAAGCCATGCACAAAGCTTCATCAGAAAGATTTAAAATGTATAGAAAATGTGAATCCGTGCACACAATGTCAGATAGTTTGTGGATGTGGTAACTCAAAATGAAAAAAAAAACATATCAAAATGTTAATCAAACTAATAATTGCCACATGAAACTTTGCTAAAATGTGAAATTGAAAAAAAATCTGGGGGAAATTATGGCAATAAAATGAGCAAAATTGAGCAGCTTAGGGCAGCATCCTGGAGCTCTCCCAATGGACCGTCAATATGAATCATAATGAGGCGAGAGGATTTATTCCCCAGAGTCGCCTCGTTCCCCTGAATGGTTTACATTTATAAATTAACACAAGCTTCGGGGAGCCAGGCATATGGCAATTACCACTAATTAGCCACATCTCTGTTACGCACACAACTGAGTGATAAGCCATTACGGAACAACCGAAACAAACGTGGTGAAATCAATAGAAAGCAGGTCGGCGTGATGCATCGTGAGTTGTTTTTCTGCCTGTAAAAACAAGGCAATTTCGTATTCGGCGCAGGTGTTTTGCCCGAGCTTTTGTGTCAACGTTTCACACAGATGCTGCTGGGATTTAGGGGCAGGATAAAGCGCCCATCTGTCGTGGTTTGTCAGCAGATGACGTCTGACTGTCTCTCTCTCTCGACTCACAGCCTACAGGAACGCGGCGGAGATGATGCAGTACGGTGTGAAAAACAACACCACCTTTCTGGAGTGCATAGCCAAGTCTCCTCAGGCCTCCATCCGCTGGCTAATACAGAGGGACAATGACCGGAGGAAAGAGGTGAGTCAAAAGTATTACATTTTGTTTCTTTAGAAAAACAGATACAAGAGCAAAAGAAAATCCAGTAAATATTTTAGTGTCACATATTTCAATAAATACTTTTTTTTTTCAGGTACTTATGTAGTAGATCCCAAAACTGTGTTCATTGTAAACCGTAATCTCGATCTAAAACAGATAATATAATTGAAACAGGTTCAATGACTTCCTGTTTGTAAATGAAACTTTTGACTTTTCTTTTCAAAACTATTATTATTTATTCATATATTTTTTCTAATCTTCATTTTGACTTTTCTTTTTTAAAACTATTATTATTTATTCATATATTTTTCTAATCTTCATTTTGACTTTTCTTTTTTAAAACTATTATTATTTATTTATATATTTTTTTCTAATCTTCATTTTGACTTTTCTTTTTTAAAACTATTATTATTTATTTATATATTTTTTTCTAATCTTCATTTTGACTTTTCTTTTTTAAAACTATTATTATTTATTCATATATTTTTTCTAATCTTCATTTTGACTTTTCTTTTTTAAAACTATTATTATTTATTTATATATTTTTTCTAATCTTCATTTTGACTTTTCTTTTTTAAAACTATTATTATTTATTCATATATTTTTTTTCTAATCTTCATTTTGACTTTTCTTTTTTAAAACTATTATTATTTATTTATATATTTTTTTCTAATCTTCATTTTGACTTTTCTTTTTTAAAACTATTATTATTTATTTATATATTTTTTCTAATCTTCATTTTGACTTTTCTTTTTTAAAACTATTATTATTTATTTATATATTTTTTCTAATCTTCATTTTGACTTTTCTTTTTTAAAACTATTATTATTTATTTATATATTTTTTCTAATCTTCATTTTGACTTTTCTTTTTTAAAACTATTATTATTTATTCATATATTTTTTTCTAATCTTCATTTTGACTTTTCTTTTTTAAAACTATTATTATTTATTTATATATTTTTTTCTAATCTTAATTTTGACTTTTCTTTTTTAAAACTATTATTATTTATTCATATATTTTTTCTAATCTTCATTTTGACTTTTCTTTTTTAAAACTATTATTATTTATTTATATATTTTTTTCTAATCTTCATTTTGACTTTTCTTTTTTAAAACTATTATTATTTATTTATATATTTTTTCTAATCTTCATTTTGACTTTTCTTTTTTAAAACTATTATTATTTATTTATATATTTATTTATAATCTTCATTTTGACTTTTCTTTTTTAAAACTAGTATTATTTATTTATATATTTTTTCTAATCTTCATTTTGACTTTTCTTTTTTAAAACTATTATTATTTATTTATATATTTTTTCTAATCTTCATTTTGACTTTTCTTTTTTAAAACTATTATTATTTATTTATTTATAATCTTCATTTTGACTTTTCTTTTTTAAAACTAGTATTATTTATTTATATATTTTTTCTATTCTTTTAAAGTTTAAATCATAAAACACAAAACAGGGCCAGAGCGTGAAAGTGACAATTAAATAACAAATGGACATCAAACAACAAAAGAAACACAATCATGACACAGAAGAGTTAAAATAATGTGGGATGTGGGCGGGGATAGAGGATAGGGGACAGTGGGTAGGTGGAAAAAAAATTCTGAGCACTCGAGCCTCAGTTGCAGGACAATAAAAGATGACTCAAACATGAAAGAATCTATCAAAATACAACTTTGACCAACTAATGAGAAGGAAACATTGTTGTGACAAGGTTAAAAGCTCAATAATGTTGATTTTGAATAATTTAACTAGTTTTAAATGTACTTTTAGAGGAAAAAAGATAAACATTTACATAGGGAAATGTGAAAGCGTCATATGAAGTGAGCCTGAGAAAGAAGTTAGTTTTCAACAGAATCTACAGAATGTATTTATTTTTTAATTCTTCTTAAAAATGATCTCAGGATGTTCTTGTGAGCCTGACAGAAAGGTGTAGCTCTGGAGTCTTCAGTCACATGCGAGCACGCACCCTCAGGTTTATGTAATCTACAACAGGCTGTGGAGGGCCCCTGCTGTTAAACGGGGTGGAGGGCCCCTGCTGTTAAACGGGGTGGAGGGCCCCTGCTGTTAAACGGGGTGTCACATATTTGTAAAATGTTTCCCTGTAGAGCACTGAGTCATTAGTCAAGCTCTGCCTCATGTGATTTATATCTGCCTCATTATCATTACTCCAAGCGATACAAGATACTCGTGAGCTCATTCACTTCCCTGACACATTTATTTTTAATTTTATGTTGACCACTAATTAAATAAGCAAAGCGATCACTAACGATAACAAGCCTGTATCATACACATGTTGTACACTTTAAAAATGCATTATATCACTTTTTCAGGTGAACATCTTGTCTCAATGGAGATGTTACTGCTTTAACTGGAATGTTCCACAGTATATCCTTAAACTTATCCATCTCCATGGAGACAAGCAAGTGATGCCACAAGGGTTAGGGTTAACATAAAAAAATAAGGGTAATTAGGGTTAAAACACAAAATTGGCAGTAAAAACCTTATGTTATAAAAGATTTAGTGCAGTCTAAAAGTCCTACACTGACCAATACTATCTGCAACAGTGTTTCTCAAACTGTCTGACGCGTGCCTCTGGTGGTACACAAGGCCCTCTGTAGTTTGAGTATTTTATTTAGGCCGTGGCTGCAGAGCCGCGCAGTTTCAGGAACCGCGGGACTTCTCTTATAGCGTCATGACTAACCCTAACCCTAACCCTGACCTTAACCTTAACCCTAACCCTAACCCTAACCCTAACCCTAACCCTAACCCTGACCTTAACCTTAACCCTAACCCTAACCCTAACCCTAACCTTAACCTTAACCTTAACCCTAACCCTAACCCTAACCTTAACCTTAACCCTAACCCTAACCCTAACCCTAACCCTAACCTTAACCTTAACCCTAACCCTAACCCTAACCTTAACCTTAACCCTAACCCTAACCCTAACCTTAACCTTAACCCGGCGAGGTCTAAAACGGCGCTAAAACGCGGCACAAAAATAACATGGCAGTTTCAGCCGCGGCACTGCAGACACTCCCTTTTATTTAATTTAGAGACAAATCTATTCATGTTTTTGTCCTTTGTGTTAATCATTATTTAGAACTAATGTATTTGTAATCTCATTTTAGGCCTGATTTTATGTAGTCCAAGTTTAGATCTGGCGATACTCGCACGGATAAACATGACCTTGCGCTGTACTTGGTGTGATCTGTAACATCACTATAGAGCATTACACATTCAAGTCAGTCACAGTATTGTACTCAACGCTAATTAGTCTTGACTCTGTCCATCCCTCAGGTGAAGCTGAGCGACCGCATTGTGTCCGCCGAGCACGGGCTCCTGATCCGCTCCGTGCAGCTGTCCGACCAGGGCCTGTACTACTGCCTCACCACCGAGAACAACTTCAAACGCACCGTGGCTAAGATCCGCCTCCGGGTGCTGAGCGAGGCCATGGTGAGTCTGCTGAGCGACAAGCAGCAGTCTCCCTGGGCCTGGGCGAGCTCCGTGCACCCTAAGGTCCTCCTGTCGGCGTTCAGCCCGGCGGAGAGCGTGGCGGTCCAGCAGTTCTGCAAAGAGAGGCGAGAGCAGCAGAGCCTCCAGCAGAAGCAGCAGCCGCCGGTCCACGCCGGACCTCTGAGGGGGGACATGGCCAAACTCAAGCCTCTGCTGGATCGAAGGAAGAGCCGCAACCGACGCTTCGACCCACCAGAAGACTGAGAGACTTGTGCTTCTAGGACTGCGACGCAAAAGGATCTACTGTGCGCTATGGACCCTTTTAAATGTCAGCAAAGCGTTCAGAATTCTGCAATGGAGGTGACTGGTGACAATGTGAAATAAACCAACAGCAGATATAAGTGGTGATGATTTGAAGGCTTTATAGCAAAAACTAAGCAACAATTTTAAACTTCCAGGGTAGAATTGTCAGATAGTTATTGTTTTCTAGCCTAAAAATTGTATTTGAGCTTGAAAAAATTACAATTTGTCATAAAGTATGTAATATATCTGTAGATAATGTTTAAAAAGTATGTGGGGGTTAACATTTCTGTAAGATTTCCAACAAAGCTGCTGCATGTCATAATCTCCTTTTAAACAAATGCAGTAAAATGCAATGGTAAATGTCTTTAAATCAGGCTCTGATATCACTCACGTGCCTCTGAATGTATCTGACGATCTAGATTTCACAGATTTTTGAGATATGTCGAGGTTAATCCAAGTCGCTCCTTTGAAGTCACATTCAATTCCTCTTCACGTTTGCCCCCATTACAGAATGTGGAACGTTTTAAAGGGTCTGTAGAGCTATGTTTTTAGTTACTGCTCGTTGAATGCATGAACTTTGACCAGATAACTGTGATACACAACACAATGTGGCGGAAATATACAATTGTTTGTTTAGTGCAGAGTGAAAAAATGATTTAGTGCGCATACATTTAAATATTTGGCAGATTCATTTGATTAGATTAATGGAAACCTAAACAGTACAAAGACAAATTCAGTATGTATTTTATGAATTGCAGTATGGTACTCACAGTATTAGATTCCTCACAGTTAAATTGAGGCTTGAAATATTTGTCAGTGTGTGTACTATATTGATACACTTTGCCCAAAACCACTAAAATATTACATTCATTGATTCGGAACTGCACTCTTTGCCACAGCACAGCGTCACAATGAAACAATGAAGCAGCTACTACCTTAAAAAGACATAATCATATATTACACCAGGTTTAGGAAGAGAATAATTTGCTTCCAGAAGGAGCTGCACATTCGAATGTCCTTCTCCACCAGCATCTATTAGAATAAATCACTGTTTGTTTCTTTGAACTAACTCCAAAACTCTCTCAAAATGTGAAAATCAGTTCCCGAGAAGTGTTTTGCTAATATTCTGTGGTTTAAAGGTCGAACTACACACAAATTCAAATGCAAGGTAAATACAGAGACAGGCTCACGAGAGAGTGCGCCTCGATGGGAAGCAGCTGCCTTATTGTACAGCCTGACACGCTGCAGAAGGTCGCCATCAGAACCCGCCGCTTTCAGCAGGAATTAAGGAATTATAACATGTGCATTTGGATGTTTTAGTGAAGCGTAGAATAAAAATAAACTTCTCATAATGGGGATTAACCGTGGATCGACCTGTTCCACTTTGTGTAGCCCTCTGAACGCGGATGGATGACGTGAACTGAGACTTTCGTGTTAATGTAAATAACGTCACGCCTGTACAGTTGTGGTTTTTAATTTAACGTGTTTTGTACAAATGTGTCTTTGTTCTGTACATAGTGTCACTAACTCTGACTGTCTCTGCAGAAGGCGGAGCTGTAGTGTTTGTTTTCATGTTGTCATAACTGTATTATGTGGTCGGCATCGTGCAGCGTCCTCCATGTAAAGTTAGTGTCATGATTCTTGCATATATATTTATTACTATTATCAAAATAAACTTGTCCATTTCTAACCACAGAAATCTAACCGTACCTGACGTCTTTTAGCACAGCTTTTATCAAAATGGTCAAGGAAGGAGAGACAATTGGTCATGGCTGTCTGGCACTTTTACTACCGTATTTCCCGGACTATAAGTCGCACCTTTTTACATAGTTTTGGCCGAGGTGCGACTTATACGCCAGACCGACTTATATGTGATATTATTCGTTATTTTCACACTGGCAACCACAAGAGGGCACTCTAGGCTCTAAGCGACGCAGAAGAAGAATCAGCACTTCCTCTGCCTGGAGTTTGTGGAGTTGTTTAGAAGTGACACAGAGGAAGAAGAATTCAGTGGATTTAGTGATTTGGGGTAAAACTGATGCTTTGGTAAACTTGTTAGCATGTTCTTTATGCTATAGTTATAGTAGAAAAAGCTTCAGTTGTATTCATCTGGACTCAGTTTGAAAAAATAGACGTTTCGACTCTCATCCAAGAGTCATTGTCAATAACAGAATTTAGGTCGAGAACTCCGATATTAATACTGTTCTGTGGTAAGACCCGCCCATTGGGAGGAGCCTTCCTGAAGTAGAAAGAGTTGTTTGTTTCAACAGAAACTCCCCCCTTGTATCTACCGAGCTAGCCTATTCAGAATTTTAATGGCCTATTAGAATCCTCTTTGTCTTTGTGAGACCCTGGCTCAACCACCCTGAGTACCTGATTAGCATCTGAATGTCCTCTACCTTTCCAGGGGTACAGTAACCCATTATAAATAACAGGAAGATTAAACCTAAGCCCTCCATTTCTGTTTAAAGAAGGTCTTTCTTTTTTAACAAAAATAGCTTCCTTGACTCCTCTTTCAAACCATCTTTTCTCCCTGCTTAAAACCTTCACCTCACCGTCTTCAAACGAGTGATTAGAGGCTTCAAGGTGGAGATGCACGGCGCTCTGTGGTCCTGTCCACATAGTCGAAACGTCTATTTTTTCAAACTGAGTCCAGATGACTACAACTGAAGCTTTTTCTACTATGGAACACGCCTGGACGAATGAGGGATTACACCGACATATGCTATAGTTATCTGAATAACTGTTAATATGTTACGTTAACATACCAGACACTTACCACAGTTCTGTCTGTGAGTCATGTAGCTGAAGGTGTTAGCGTTAGCATACATACACCTATTCATCATGTTCTCTAATCTGTTATTATTTTAAATTGCAGTGCAAGATGAAATGGCTGTTCTTGGTCTTGGATTTGATCAAATACAATTCCCCCCAATACTCCAGTGCGACTTATATATGTTTTTCTTTCTTCTCTATTATTCATTTTTTCACTGGTGCGACTTGTACTCCGGAAAATACAGTACGTTTTATTTGTTTTACTTTAATAACAGTGTTGAAATCGAGGTTAAACCCACCTTTTCATTGCATGTGTATCATCTGCAATAGAAAAAGAATGGTAAAAATTAAAGTAACCCAATAGCGTGCTGAGGGTCATTAAAAAACCATAAAGCTCAAGTGTGGCCTCCTGCTGTGGAGAAACGCCGCTGTCTCGCTGAAGCACTCCAGCTGATCCAGCTCCAGCGTAATCACCACCAGGTCGTCTTTTACCGCTCTGCTTTTGATTTATGGACCGCGCCAGGTGGGGAGGGAACTGAATAAATCCCGACGAGCTCGTGCACAGTGGAGGTTTGATTAGCAGGGCAGGATCGAGTTATTTGTACGACGGGTTTTGTCCACTGCACTGGAGTAACTCTACCTGGTTTTACAGTCAACACTGGCTAATAAACCATCATCACACTGGCACAGCAACAACCACGTATAAACGTTCTTTTGTAAATGTAGAGGTGGGAAGATTACTGAAATATTGACACTATTGAGCATTTTTGAGAATAAGTGTGGTGTATTATCAAAAACAACATGCATTTAAAACACCTAAAAATGGACGTGAAAAAAAAACCTCTTTGTACTGTTTCAAATATGATATACCGTATTTTCCAAAGTATAAGTCGCACTAGCCAAAAAAATGCACAATAGAGAAGAAAAAAACATATATAAGTCGCACTGGAGTATAAGTCGCACTAGCCAAAAAAATGCACAATAGAGAAGAAAAAAACATATATAAGTCGCACTAGCCAAAAAAATGCACAATAGAGAAAAAAAAACATATATAAGTTGCGCTGGAGTATAAGTCGCACCAGCCAAAAAAAAAATGCATAACAGAGAAGAAAAAAACATATATAAGTCGCACTGGGGTATGAAATGCGGTTGTAAGTGTGAAAATAACAAATAAAATCACATATAAGTCTCTCCGGAGTATAAATATATACATACCCCGGCCAAAACTATGAAAAAAACGGTGATACACATATGTTGGGTCATCCAATACAAAATGTTTTAACACATTTGTTTTGTATTGACATAATATTGCGTGATTATCATTATCACAATACTCATTCCAGTAACATATTATTTTGTCAATATCTTCTATGGAAAAGGTTACATTATATACAGTGCAATACCTCTACTGGGCCTATGCCAGGAGCGGGATTCAAACCCCCAACCTCCTGAGCCACTGATGTTAATTGCCTAATCTCAGTCATTGTAACTCTTCTGTGTCTGTTTCATTCCGTCTTTAAAATTTTGCTGTGTCATTGATTCATAATTCATACTTGTTTAGTCACTTACGCTGCGTTATAGTCATTCCTCAGTCTCTGTTTCCACAGTTGTCCTGGGGCAGACTGTCAGAAATGTGGCCGTCATTGCACTCTCAGATCTCCAACTAACTTGAAATCATGCATCTCGACGTGTCTTGCTCGAGGGCACAACAACAGAAAGATTCAAATCATACGCATTCATGTTTTTGGACATTACTATCCTTAATTATATCAAAGACTCACCACTTACTATATGTAAGCAAGATCACATGCTCCTTTTTAAAGATTAGAAAGCGTTATAATAAATACTCGTAGTGTTTGATATATTTTGTATTTAACTCTCTATAACCAGATGGCTAGAAGTAAATAGAAAACTTTGGTTGTTCAGTACATGTTTTATTTGACTATCACATTACTTTCACAGAATATTGTCCCTAAAGTTTGTGTACCTGACAACAGGCGTCACACATGCACGCCTGTTAACAGGCGTCCATGTGCTATAATACTTCCCTGATTAAGCTGAACAGTATTATTCACTGTCCCATGTAAAACCCAGCAAACACACCTTTTATACCTCCGTGGGCTTTACAAAATCACAGTATCAAAGAAAATATATGGCCTTATAAATCATTTGGAGGTTACAAAAAAGTGCAAGTCTATATCAAAAGGCGTGGTGTTTAGCAGCAGCTGAAATGCACCAGGAGTGAGCACATTGGCAGAGTCTCGTCTTAAGCCAGTTTGGATTGGTTTCTGTTCCTACGTTGTAAGAGGTATAAAATCAAGCAGACGACAAAGAGGGGCAGCCCTGCTCCCAGTAAAGCCTTCTGCGCCATGGACAGAGCTACGATCCTGGACACGAGCTCCTGCTTGATCATGTCAGCGGTGGCATCGTCCAACGTGGCTGTCTGAGGACAAAGGAAACCAACAAACTTTGTGTTTGTAGTGATGCGTGGTGCAGCTGCTACAACTTCCACTGGTTGTGCTCAGTTTGTTAAATGATGTTCTGTTTGGTTAGGAAATGCGGGTGGGACAGAACATCCAACCTGTCCATGAAATCTGCAGAGGCAATCTCTCTTCAGCTTCTACCCAATGTGTACAATATATAATCATCATAAGTTTAAGAATGTCCTAGGTGTCTGTTCTGTACTTACTGTTCTGGACATTTTACAGTGGATATGTTTTACTTTTACTTCAACACATTTGATTTATTGCACACTACATTTTTTAACTGGACTGAAAAGTTAAAGCATTTTTCTTATGGTTTTAGACCTGCTGAAATGGCATGTTTTGGAGTTCCAGCTTTGAGCAAACAAAATGAAGCTTTAAAAATGATAAGGGAAATTGCTTCTGCTGATCAAAAATAAAGACAAGTTGTTTCACTAAGCGACACTGAATGCAAAGGTTTATGTAAAGAGGTGGAACATTATCTTTAGTTCTAGTATTTACTTACCTCATTGAGCCAGACGACAGGGAATATTGTATAATCCTTAACTTTCTTGAGTACTCTGCAAGAGAAAGAAGTCATTTTCAGCAATCAATAAAATAAACATCTGTCTTTGAATAAACCACTTACGTGATAACGTTTGATGGTCCATACATCATGTTTACTTGGATCCTCTTGGCAAAGTTCAGTGTAAATCCTGTTGTCTGGAGCCACAAATATAAAATAATGAGGGGGAAACAGTAAGTAGGAAAGCAGTCCAAGCTTTTACAAGAGAAAGTTGTGGTTTACCGGCTCAACATCGAGGAAGGTATCATGATGCTCCGGGTTGGGATTGAGACCCTCAACAGCATTTATGAGCCAGGGGCTCCCCGACAAGAAATGTGGCAGGGAGATGTAGATGGGTTTTCCTGTTCAAAGAGAGAAAGGGACAGTCTAACAGAGAAGTATAGACTCAAAAAGTACCAGTAGGTGTACTTTAATGACTAAACTCTGGGATGAACCAAGGACTAAAAGAGAAAAGTAAGAACTAAGATGAACACCAGTTTAACAGTGTGATGAAATACAACATAGTAACAAAGGAAATGTTGTACAGGGCTCCAAAGCATGTGTGATTGAACATCATGGTTTGTGCTGTTACTAATGCCAACAATCATACATCAAATGACAATATTAGTACTAAATTGTTCGCTCATATGTACATTACTCCTACTCGTAAATTACTAATCTAATTGCAACTCCCAGGAAGCATTGAGGGCCGTGTATAAAACAAACTGACCATTTTGACAGGTGCTGATGTCCAGTACACCTGCCAAGGTACAGTTCCTAGAGACCACTTGGTTATGGCAGAAGCAGTGATTGTCCGGGTTGTCCAGGGGGGAGGCCAGAGTGGACGGCAGGAGAGAATAGCGGTAGACTTTGATGCCTTTCAGGTCATACGTCTTTACATGGCTCGCAGAAACTGATCTGTGGAGGTAGAAGTGTGGCGAGCTGCTGTCACCATGCCAACAGTGATCACAGAAAACTGCTCCCTCTTTATTTTGTAAGTACTGCTCTGCCCTGCCCTCTAGTGCTCATTCATTGAAGAATATATTTGTAATTCACCTGCAAATGTCGGATGAGAAGAAGTAGAGCGGTTTCGTCTTGTCAATGAAGGGTGCAAACGAGGACGCATCTGAAGAAAATAAAAACAACAATGAACTAAACCTGAACCAAACTATTTTAGCTCAACTTTATACCTGTCCCATTGAGCATGTTGCAGTATGAGTCGTTCCAGAAAGTCAATTTACTGTGAACAAAATACAGTAGAATCATAACACTGACTGGTATAAATGAGCCGTTGGCATTGCTCACCTTTCCCCTCTAAATCTGTCAATCACCGACACTTTTGAGATGTCATCTTTGCCGGTAAACACATTATAGGGACCATCAAATGTTCCATTCTAAAACAGGGGGGGAAATGAAACACCTTTTCTTATTCCAAATGCTTCTGAAATGTCTTTTATAATTGATATTTACTTCAAACAATGCCACCGTTTCTTTCAACAGTGGGTCCCTGTAGCCCCAGAGCAGCTCTTTCACTGAACGGAAGTGAAACAGGGATGAGTTGCTGGTCTTGATCATCCGCTCCAATACAATGTGCAGTGCTTTAGGGACAAGTGAGTAAGCTCCCTGTGACAGAAAAGCAGAAAGTACTAAATGTCATCTTTACTTCACTTTAATGGCACTCAGGAAATGACTCGGGCCGGACTTGCATGGCAACTTCATCAATGTTGAAAAGATATTTACAGCTAAGATTGTTTGTATTGGCATGTGTATGTGGCAGTTGGTATTCATTAACGTTAGCCTGGTTTAGACTTGGAGCAAAGGTGGCATCCAGCAGAATTAGCGGCAGCATGCAGCGGGTGATTAATGACGTTATAGCAGGCGGGTGACAATCTCTTACAGCAACAGCCACGTTCAGAACAACCACTTCATCTTCCTCCGAACCAACAGACATAGAGGGGTCAAAGATGGCGGTCAAAGGTAGCAAGAAGGAGGCTGTGTTATTGGCGTTGAACGTGATGTTTTCTTTGGGGAGGAATCTTGTCCTAAGAGAGCATAGGGAACATGTCATTCAAAATTGGCTAAATCTGATATTTGGCTTGTGAGCTATGTGTAATACAGCTAACATGTTGCAGTCAAAATAATAATAAGGAGCGTTCTGTTCTTGGGCTAGATTTGTTAAAAAATGATTTCAGATTGATAACAAATTATGTGAAATTGTGTGTCTCCCTTTCTTTAATATCGCTTTTAAGACTAATCTCTGAAAAACGGCAAAACATTCATGACAAATGTTTATTTCATTCAAATTGAAAGTTTCTAAGTTCTTTCTAAAATTCTAAGTTTTCAATTTGATTTTGGTTTCTTATGTAAAACTAATTGTAGAAAAAGATCCAGCCATCTGGACAATGTTTTGGAAAAAGAAAACGTTTTAACTGAAGCTTTTTCTACAATGGATCAGAGGGATTACACCGACTATGTACAACCAATATCGAATAATAAGATACTGTACATAAAGTAAGAAAAGGCAATAAAACTCTAGTGCCAATAAACGCACACATTTATCGAATTTACTCCTCTAAAACCTGAACTCTGCTCAAAACCATCCAACACGCAAATCATTTTAGGGACAGAGAACTGACACCAAGCCAAACATTTCGATCTGCAAATGAGTCACTCTTGCCCAGCCCTGGTCTGACAGCTGATACACACAATAATAATAATAATACACAGACAGAAAGTATAGATAATAAAGCTGCATGGTATGGTTGTGTGTATTTAGAGCTTACTTGTACGTGTAAGGTCCTTTCTCCTTCACCACTGGAGTTGCCCCATACTCGATGACCTCTATGGGGTTTTTCACAGTGAAGAACCAGAACTGCCTGTACACTACCACCCCTGAGGCCACCCAGTTGTCATAGGCGGTCGTTCCAGGCTCGATGACGGCTTCCTAGGACCAGCAGATAATCTATTTTTGTCACACCTCAAAACAGCACATATCACATGAAAGGTCTGCACACATTCCTCTCTGTCTCTGCCATGTGTCAGTGACAGATGCTGTCATTTCCCACTGTTGACTTTGTAGATAATTATTCTGCTGAGCGTTTGTTTATCAGGAAAACAACAGAACACCCACAAGCTATTTATCACAGTCTTCCTCTCTCTTTCTCCTTATTCACCTTGACCTCACATTTTCACATTATGAGATCCACCCTACACGGCAACACAGACCACGCAAACACGCTTACCTTGGTCACTGTCCCCTCTATGATACTGTTCCCCAGTGGAATAAGGATGCCTCCCAGGATGGCTGCAAGTGCTCCAATAACAGCTCCAGCGATCAGCCAGTACCTACAGCATCCCATGGCGACGGGCGTGTGTGCGTGTGTGTGCGTGTCTGTCCTTCCAGTGTCCGTATGCCCGCCTCTCTGGCAGACTGGGCTCCTTCTGTCGCTGCTCAGTGCTACTCTGTGCAGACCTGGAGTGTTTGTTTGGTGCCGGTTGTAGCAGAGGCAGCAGCAGCAAGAACTCAAGGAGGCAGCAGCAGCAGCAGCAGCAGCAGCAGCAGCAGCAGTGTTGGTGACAAATCAGCTGAGGCCAGGTGAAGGAACAGGAACAAGGCCAACACAGGCGCACAAGTGACCCTCATAACTGTGGTTATACAGTAAGCAATTATGAATGGGAAAGTCTGAAGTTCAGCCCCAATACACTGATAATAGTGATCAGTCATTTATATAAGATAACAACAACATCTCAAAATTCCAAGAAGTGGATTCATTACATTATAGCAGCTCAGCACAAACAGAAACTCTTTTTAATTGTGTAATTGTTGCAAATAATTATGTACAAGTACAACTGTGTAACGCAGAAACAATGTTAAACATACGTTCTGCATGTTTTAAGAAAGTATTTCGTGGTATATGAGGTTATATGGTTCATGTTATCTAGTGTGAGCAGTATCTTGATCAGACTCGGTGATAGTAACGATTACAGTAAATTGCTGATCACTTATTGTGAATAATGTATTTGTTTGATATGAACATTGATGTATACACAATGAACTTGTATGCATGTTTTGAAATGATAATGTGTTTTTATACATACATTGTACACTAACGAGTGACGTAAATGTGTTTGTGAACTGTTTTATAGCTCAGTGGTAACCACTGGGGGGCGCTATTCTATCATTCTTCAGTAGAGCTTAAAGGCCACAATTTCCACTGTCCTTTAAGCCAATTGTGGAGGGCCAGATAGTGTAATGTCTCTTTAATATTTCTGTAGGGCCCATGTCTGTGCACCAGACTGAGAAAAGCAATGTGGATATATGGAAGAAGTAACCTTAGTAACGTCAGATGTACGGTCTGTGGTTTAATAGACCAAAGATAATTAGGAACAACATTTACATGTTCTTACCAGATGGAAATGCCACGAAGATTCAGGAATGGAACATTTGAATGCCAAACAATGCTTAAATTTGTCTACATACAAATCCCACAGTCCACTGCACTTTAACCGACCCGCGTATGGGTGCAACAAAGTATGGGTGCAACAAAGTATGGGTGCAACAAAGCCTGCTCTGGTCAGGCACCTGGAATAGATCCAGAATTCGAAAGGGTTTATTGCCATTGTCTGTGAACAAAATTTCCAGGCTAGTTAGGAACTTGTGATTCGGTGCAACATACAACGATGGACAATAATAAAAGGAAGTTATATCAAATAAGGCATGCATAATGTTTGCTGAACCCTAACCCTAACCCATCAGCATGCACATGGGAACTCCTGCTTGGCATTATTTACCCCGCAATAGTCGGGATTAGTTTATTTAAATATAAAAACACTAGAATAGTTTATAGCCAAGTCAAATACAGTCACGTGGCAAACCCGCAATCTAGCGCCATTCTATACTTCAAAACAAGAGCGTGGATGTACACGACGGCTCTCACACACACACAGCACAGTGCCGGCGCATGAGGCTTTTACAGTGAAAGGCCTGGCGGAAGTGCGGCTGCGTGTCTGCGCGGCTCTTGACCTGTGCCTCAGCCTGTGCAGCGCCTCAGAGCCACATCCATGCACACTCTGCTGCAGCGGATGGACACGACCACCACCACCTGGATGTCACAGTAGTTTCGTATTTGGATGACGGACTTTTTTTTTTACTGACACCCTATAACCGCGTTCACTCAACCGTTCTTCCCCCCCCAAAAAACACACGGTACTTTCGCGCACGGGCAGCGATCGCCTGGCCGTTTTTTGGGGGAAAAGGGCGTGTGTGTGTGCGGGGAAAGGCAGTCGGACCGTTTCATGTCGATAGCGCGCGCGCGTGTCTGTCTGCGCCTGTAGAACCGTTCACTCCTGAAGATGGGATGCACGCTGAGCACGGAGGACAAGGCGGCGGTGGAGCGCAGCAAAATGATCGACAGGAACCTGCGGGACGACGGGGAGAAAGCGGCCCGGGAGGTCAAGCTGCTGCTGCTCGGTAAGAGGGGGGCACTGGCGCGCGCGGGGAGGCTGCGGTGGTCAACTTGCCCCGTACGCGGACGGGTGTGGGTACGGGTATGCGGCAAAAGACACGTCTAACACCGGGTTGGTTTAGTGGAGTGGCCCGCGGATCCCCCCAGAGAAAACCCCCTTTTTTCTGATGAAACAACGGTGCGTTTCTGCGTTAGTATCGCGAATCCCAATGGAGTGTAATTGGCTTGATGACGAGCGGGGCCTGTTTTAATTGTTTGTTGTGTCAGTTTGTTAAATTAATGCACATGTTTGACTTTAACAGCGTTTAAGCGTGGCAAACAACCATTTGCATCGACTGAATCCTTCCACCAAAGGCACGTTCCCTCTCAGTCTACGCGGTGAAGTGTAGAATGTGCTGCAGTGAAAGTAGGGCCACTGTTCATTAGGGGCCCCAGTCAGTGAAAGTGCATGAAAACTTTATGCAGGCCGATCTCTGCTACTTTCCTTACTCTTTTTAGTTTAACAGTGCATCTGCGTTGCCCAGTAGCAAGAATGAAGAAGAAAATATGTTTATATGTAAATGACACAATTTTAAACGTTGCGTGTTACTGTGGCATTTAAAGGGGTCAAGTTTGTCAACACATTCAAATGATATGTTTGTCTGCTGTGTTACTGGATAGAATTCATAATTTGACGTTCATCTATAAGAGGTGTTTTCGCCATTTTTATTTGCAGCCTCCTTTTGTGTGTTGTCATATCTTCAGTCAATTGTGGCCCTGTGTGCACAACAGTAAAGGTTTGCATCTAGGAGCCTGGCCATGTGTAAATAAGAGACATTACTTACATGTGGGGAAGCACTGTTGTGATTGTAAATAGAGACTATAAGTGCAAAAATTTTCCACCGGCCCTGCAACGAGGTGAGCTTTGGTAATGTTGACATGCACACACATGTTATGTGGGTTAAAGGACACATATCCTCAGTCTGATGCAGGACTGCCCACTGCTGTGTACTGCAGACGCGTGTGAAGGAAGTCTTTGGGTAGCGCTAAGCAAAAAACCCACAAATACTGTTAGAAAATGAGATTAAAAAGCAGTGTAATGAATGCAAATCAAAACCATTACGCTGCCTTACAAAAGCGATTCATATAGCGCTGGTACATTTACATTGCTCAACTAAACAATCTGCATTTGTCTTCACCTCATCACCGCACTGTGACTTTCTCAGGCTTAGATAACAGTATGTGTACCATGCAGAGACCTTTTTTTTTCTTGGTTGGCAATTTGTTTGAACAAGCAGACATATTTTCACGTGAAGGACCAACTGCATTCTTCAGGTGCTCGCAGGCCAGAATGAGCCTGCTGATTAAAAGTGAACAAGTCGGGTCAAGTTTCTGCTGCGCGGCTGTTGCCTCAGTCTTTTGTGACACACCAGTCGAGCTGTCTAACAATATTTGAACTCTATATATTGTGTGACCTGCTGAAATCCTCATCCAGTACCTATTTTTGTGCTCTTTCTGGTCTTTTCCCCCCTGCACACATGTTTTATGGCACCATTTCCTGTCATTAGTGTGGGACCCACTCAGCCCTGTAGCCAGGTAACGGACAGTGAGGCTACTACTGCCTGAAGTGAGGGCAGACTGACGCCAGGAGAGAGGCAGAGATGGCTGGTAAAATGAGAACACCGCTATGACTGAAGCATTAAATATGAAAGAGCCGTGTGCTGCAGCTCACCACACTCGCTCTTATGAGTTTGAGTGTATTTGTCTTGCCGGAAAAGATGCTATTTAAAAGTTGTGGATTAGAAATGCAGCCACAGCTTGTTTGTGTTTTTATCAAAAGTGAGCAGGATTACAAAGGATGTTCCTCTACCACAAAGGTTGAGCTGCAGTTGTGTCGGTGAAGTACTAATGGCACTAATGAATATTAAGGACTCTGGATCAGTGCTTTAAGTTGAGCTCATCCTTAAACTGCTGGAGGTCTGGATGATGTGGGAGAATTTGCCTTTTAAACTGTCAAATGGCAGATGTTTTGACCTCATTTCTGATTAATAACTATGCCATTATGTGGACTATGCACATAAATAACTAAATAACCTTTTATATGGCAAGGTTGTTTATAGCTTGATCAGTTACAAAATGCTCACTCTGGTACAAAGCCGCTTTGTGTGTCTAATCTTCAGTGGCCTTTCCAACAATTCTCAGAAAACATTTCTCATAAATTATAATAAGTCTTTACTTTCTGTACAGATTAACCCTTTTCAATCATAAGAAATGAACAGAAAATATTTGTTTCACATTCAGTTCTCACTTCCATATTTCTAAGACTTTCTAAGGTGTATTTTTATGAATCACTTTACATTGCGACCTTATGGTAATTACCACATGGGCCAGCGACTATAAATGTTAAAGTTGTTTTATCACAATAAATACAATAATCTATGCACGTTTGTTCCTCCGTACATCTTTGTGGATGGTTCCGTCTGTGCCAGTGTGCATTTATGCAGATCAGGCCGTGTGATTTAGGTTCAAAAACGCTCCAGGCCAGCTGGAATCCTTTAGTGACTTCTCCTATTGTCTTCAATGGGAAAAAAACAAAGAAAAAAAATAGTGATCAGATACAATAACTTTAAAAGATAAAATATTTGGAGTAAGAGGTGATGGAGATTGAGACTAAATGACGGTGAGCAGATTTACATGGCCAGAACAACTCAAATAACTAGAAGAAACCGACGAGCTAGAAAGTTGTTTTTGTGTGTATTTACATGCAGAAAATAAATCTACACAATGTGTGATGATAGATAAATAAATAAATTAATTGTATGAATAAATGAATAATAAATAAATACATTCCAACAAGCTATAGTATTTAACAAGCGATGTGTAACATTGCTCTTTCAACATGTTATCTCAAACAGACAGATTATTATTGGCCAGTCGACGGTCAACTCTTAAGAAGCCCTTTATCGGGGGCTGGACTAATATCAAAGCCATTTACGTCGCTGGGATTGGCATTGATTGGGCCCCATCGTGGAGCCAGGCCTGGGGCGAGCATCTAGGGCACAGCCCGAACGAGCGACGTGTGGCCGTCCTTCCATTGACCATCTGCAGGAGGATCCATAAGGGGCCAGTTCAGAAAGATCTGGGTGGCAGTTGACGGCAGGGGCCACGGCGACCAGATCTCCAGACACAGAAACTGACTCTGGGGACATGGAGCGTCACCTCGCTGGGGGGGAAAGAGCGGTATCGTTTAGATAGTCGGCCTCACCTCCACGCACAGTTTGGCCTCTGGAACCCATCTTCTCGAGAGGGGCTGGACGCTCCACTTCTCTGGTGTTGCCCGTGGGGAGAGGCGGCGGGCTGGTGTGGGCCCCTCAGCTCAGCCGCCACGTGTTGGAATTCACTCAGTGAACGAGAGGGAAACGTGCTTCACCAACACCGTTCACGGTGCGGGTGGAGACCTGTTGACCTTGAATGGGGATGTCGTCGGACAGTGGAAGGAATACTTTGAGGACCTCCAGATGGAGCGATGTAAAGGCTTGTTCCATGTTGTAGACAATCAAATACACTTTTAGTCCCAACACAATAAGCTGCAACATATGACTTGGCATGGTAGCCATTTGAATCACATTTGTCCATTGTTCTGCAACAGTCCCCCTCTGCTCTGCCTCTGTAGTTATTGGGAAAATCCACCTGGGCAAGTTCCAAAAGTGAGATGTGTTTAAGGTTAGCAGATAGAAGCTGCTCTGTTCTCTGGAAGAGGCTGAAATCCCTCCTTTAGTGCTGCAAGTGTTAGCCTGCAGTTTCCTAAAATAGGCCAAACCACTGGAAACAGAAAACAGCTGGTGCAGAGGTTTGGGGTCTGCAGGCTTTTTGGGGTGGCGTATCAAAGGCGTAGGTGTGTAACAGGACTCTGCATAAATACATTAGGTGAGGTTTGTGGTTCCACTTGTGAGAAGATGGTGCATTAGGGGCGGCTCTCCACAGATGCCACACCCGCGTCATATCACTGGTGTTCTGCTGCCTCATCAGAGTCCCTCACGTACGACAAAACCAGGACTAAACCCGGACTAAAATGGGGTCACAGCTGGTAGGAATCATGACTAAACTGGGTTCAAACCTTGCTATGATAGAGGACTAAACACAAATTATAATTTGCCTATTTTTTCTTAGTATTAGACTTGTTTTATTCAACGAACATTTGATGCTAATTTAGTCTAGTAAGTCTATGATAGCTTTAGTCAACCAGAAAATGATCAATTCTATTGCACTGCTCCATAGACATTTGTTTTGTTCTAGGGCTTTAAACTATAAACATATCAAATACATCTTGGCACACGACTATCGCTATATACAGAGGGCTGTATGGTGATACTTCTAAACTATAGTAGATAGATCACAATAAGGCTCATGTGCAATTCATTCCTAGTCAAAATTGTATCCGTCCTTTAACCGTTTTACTGACCCAATACAACCCAAACCTATAGGAACACAGCCCACACTCAGCAGGAGCTTTGCAAGGGACTGTCTGCAACACAAACACTGTTAAATCTCTCATTGCAAAGTTACTCAAACAATTGGACCGTGGAATGAGTTGGATAAATGTAGTTCTTCATCAATTATTTGTGTTCCGATAATAATAAAAGCATTGTGGATGTGGAATTCCCCATGCATGTTGTTTTTCAGCACAATATACACATACTTTTGTAAAATAGGATAGGCATATATCATGAACCCTGTATCGGGATACATATTATCGTGGTAAAACCCAGGCATAGTCTGTATATGGTCTGGTTTTCTGCAACAAAAATATCACATTTTAGTCATAGATTTAGTCCACAATAATGTATGAGAACAGTTTTTGTCCTTTTGTGATAAGCCTAATAATGACTTTCTAAGGCTTAATAAACAATAAACAAGAACACAACAAATATCACGCTAACAAAAACTATGAAAAAATATTTAGTCTGTGAAATGAACACTGCAGAGTATGAGAGCCACCGCTAATTAACTAAGGCATTATTTAGTATATTTTTTTTGTTTTCATTCTATAAATCTTTTTAAACACATGGTCCAGTTGAAGTTTGAGGGATCGACTGCATTTCCACTGTTCTCCTCAAAACAAAATAAGTCCAAATGAAAAGAAAGAGCTGACAGGTAGTGCGATGAGTGTCTGCAGTGCTGTGTGAAGTACTCTGGCCGATGCTCATGTCCGGCCGCCATGTCCAGCTGCGCGCCCGTCTGTGTGCAGCCTCCTAATGGCTTCACACTGCTCCGTGTTTGCCCTCCGAGCACACAGAGCCCCGCCTCTCAGGAGCTCTCCAGCACCAGAGTAGTGACAAGTAATTAAAACAATGTGTCCTCAGGTGAATCTTATCCAATTATACCAGCGCTGAAGTGCCAAGCCAGAGCTCTCGGTGTGCTGCCGGTGCTCAGAGGTTTATAGGAATTCTAGCACACGTCTTGTCAACAGACGCTGCTTTTTGATAGTGTTACACAGTAATCCCAATGCTGGAGCTGTTGGTCTGGCATCTTGGTGTTATTGTTATAATGTGGTATACTCGGTAGGATCACAAAATGGTTTATTCATGCTCGTTTGTGCTTTTATTGGCTCTTATTCACCTCTCAGTAGCTCTGCATGGTGTAATAACCCACGGAAACAAGGCTTTAGACGGATGTAGAACCTCCAAACTCACAGATGTATGCTCAATGTTTAAGGAAGATCACATATAATAATCATTAGTAGCCACAGTGTCACATGCACAGCAAATATCTGATTGTTATCTGATTTCTGGCATTTTCAAATGCAATTTAAACAGTTACGTGTGATCATGTGCGTAATCTGATTTATTACTGATTATTCACTCGTGTGCAGCTATTGACAAGGGAAATTACACTAAAAGGCAAATGATTGTAGCAAAGACAAAATGAAAGTGAAAATGTTAAAGATTGAAGTAGTTATTTTAAAATGTTGTCTTCCAAATGCAACAGTTTTCTCTAAAAATGCATTCATCAACTGACACGGGTCACCACATGTTTTCGCTTGACCATGTAAACGCACCAAAAATCACATCTAATGATTGGGTTGTGTGATTATTCTAGTTATCCGTTTTCTTTTTCTGGGCCTATTAATGTACTTAACGATATCCGACAACCAATTTTGATTTTATTATATATGAATTATACTCTCTTAAACTACAGTAATATTCAAACGTGTACATAATCTAGCTACAGAGCCACTTTGTTCGTTCATCCAGAGACAAACCAGCACCAGAGTCACTAGAAGCCCCTGGAGTAACGACCGCACAATCCCACACTAACTAAATACATTTGGACAGTGTTGAAACTGTGGAACTCGCTCCCCACGGAACTCAAATGTTTATCTGCGCTTAAGTTGATCACCTTGAGGCTCCAGTCGTGGTTGAAAACGAACCAAAGCTGCACCATCTGTAAATATCGCAATCTGTGCCGAATGTGGCAATGCCTGAAATGTCCAACTGCACGTTTTAAAGACCGTGTTTTTAGACCCTTTTGAATTGTCCATGTTTAGGCGAAAGCTCATGTTGAGTTGTGTACGTGTCGCATCAGTTACAGCTCTACTTGTACTATGTATGACGAATACAAAAAATACATTAAAACAGAAGACTGCAGTAGGTTTATTTTGCACGTGTAAAAAGCCAACATGTCGCACACAAACGCTTAAACGCTTGCCTCTTCAGGTGACTGTGGTGACTTGAGGCGCCCGGGATATTAGAGAGAGCTGTTGCCATGGCGCTGTGACATGTGAAATTGTCTGATGCTCTTCATCCTCTCTCTCCCTCCTTCTGCTCTATTCATCATGGCGTTGCCTCATCGGTCAACTACACCATCAACGGTCTAATTCTGTGCCAAAGAGGCTTTCCGTCTCCGATTGCGTCGCGGTGTTTTCGGTCCCTTTACAATACTGCCAGTGGATCCGTTTTATTGTTTTATTGCTCAATGTGGCCCACGCTAAGACAGAAGGCCTTGACAGTGAAACATTTGAAACAATTGAAAGTTTAGGCCAGATTAGGGCTGAAAGATGCATCGCAATCTAATCCAATTTGAATTGTCACATTGTCACATGGCTGAAGCTATTTAGGTCATAACATTTACTCTGCAAAGACAACACTGTATTGTCTTTATGTTGTATGAAACCTGCAAACCCTGGAGTTTACTTTAAACCTTTACAAACATGTCCTGAAACGCATGGCATTCTCCTATTAGTTTGATTTCTTTCTCCGTTTTGAATTGTGCTTTTGTTTGTTTTGCAGGTGCTGGCGAATCAGGGAAAAGCACAATAGTTAAGCAGATGAAGTAAGTTATTATTGTCACATCATCACACATCAACACCTCTCAAATATGGAAAATGTTATTGATGATGTTATTTGGTAATGCTGGGTAATGTTACACAGAGTACAAATAGCCTCGCGTGTACTGGATTGTGGCGAGAGACGAAGCTCAATCCGTCAATGCAGATCCATACTGTGTCCATTAGTCTTTTAGATATAGCACATATCAATAAGCTTAATGAGAGGTGTATTAGCAGCAATGATTCAACAATATGTTCATCTTGTTGATGTGTACCTACTTTAAACCCGCTTTTGTAGAATCATCCACGAGGCGGGCTACTCAGAAGAAGAGTGTAAGCAGTACAAGGCTGTCGTCTATAGCAACACCATCCAGTCCATCATCGCCATCATCAGAGCCATGGGTCGCCTTAAGATCGACTTTGGGGATCCTGGAAGAGCTGTAAGTGATTCTGATATACAGCTACAATATTTCTTCTGCCGTTTGCCCTTGAGCAGACAGAAGCATGACAAAAGTGCGTACAAGTTGGATCAGGAATGACTTGAGTATCACACTTAATTCTAACAAAGTCTTCCTGTATGTCTTTGCCTCCATCTTCAGCCAGGCCTGCCACATTATAGCTACACTTTCCTTTTGCAAACGGATGAATTCTGTCAGCCTGTTTGAACAAAGACATATTTGTAGTTTTTCCTACGTGTGATTTAACCCCATATGTCTACAGATTGAGCTTTCATTCAGCTGTGAAGCTGTTAATTATAAGGACGTGTATTGACTTTGACGGTTGCTTCATGATATTGACACTAGGCCCTCTCTTCTCTAGGACGACGCGCGGCAGCTGTTTGTGCTAGCGGGCTCTGCAGAGGAGGGCTTCATGACCGCAGAGCTGGCAGGCGTTATTAAACGGCTGTGGAAGGATGGAGGGGTCCAGGCCTGCTTCAGCCGCTCTCGCGAATATCAGCTCAACGACTCCGCAGCATAGTGAGTCACACGCTGTCACTTCTAAACACAAAACAATGGGGAAAGTGGCTTTTTTTCTGCCAGCTCCTGAGTCATGCTCTCAATGGAGCCTCACACAGTTTTTTGGAAAACATTGCACCTCTGGTGTCCAGAAGGACAAATAGAGAATGTGTGTAGATCTAAATGTCCTGCTATTGGAGTCTGTGCGACCCATTCAAGTGCAATCCTGTGCACAGCACTCGGATGTTTCAGTCTGGACGTTTGCTCAAACTTTGCACTTGAGGCTGTATAATGGATTCCTGTAAGTGTTAGATCTGGGTAAAAGAACCCTTTCTGTTTGGGATACGCAGAATGCTTTGTTTCTGGTCTTGTGCAATAGCCACTGGCATAGATGCTGATGACATCATCACGTGGCAGCACTTTAGTGGGCAGGAAGCCATTTTATATACTTGTTTTCAGCAGTTGCAACACAATTTGAACCACCAGTGGTTTTCTAACCGGTTCTCTGATCTTATATGCAGTCTTTTCATGAAGGGGGATGTCCCGTCTTAAAGACATCAAGTCTTCTACAGTACGGCTGTAGTTCTTCAGGCCGTATTCAATAAATTAGTAGATGTCGACTTTTATTAGTCAACTAATTATTTTTTATTAGAATGAAGGATTTCTACAGACCACAGCATAAATAACAATGCGTGGCGTGATTGGAGTTTCATGACAGTTTCATGACGGTTTCATGGCAGTTTAATGTCTTATGTAGATGCTTTTTACTCTTAAATATGTTTGTTATTCACTTTTTAGCCTAATCATTTTAGAGCTTTACCAGCACCATGTCACGCCCCCTTTAAGTTGAGTTTAGTCAATGCAGAGAGCATACTTTTAATCGACTACAGCCCCAATGTTCTTTCTCTCCAATTTTTTTTTCTGGAACCTTGAGGTTAAAACTATATTACTGGTGAACATATTGAGGATAAAAATATTTTAAGGGTGGCTGTGTGTATGTTATTACTCACAAATGGTAGCCTAAAATGGAAAAAGACCACAAAGAAGAGCAAATGCATTGTACTTTCAACCTTTTGACCTTTTAGTGTGGAAACAGAAGGGTCCATTTGGAGCCGTATGTCAGTGCATGGGTGGCCTGCAGGTATTGTGTAGCAGATGGCTGCTCTCACATGTAGGGGCTTTCCTATCGGCTATAAATCTGAACCCACTGAAGACACTCAAAACGTCTTCTTCTGAACAAGAAGAAACCTGCACAGAGAGCCTCTCTCGGTTATTGCTTTGAGGCGACAACACTAACCACTTTGAAATCATGTTCAAACTCAGCACTAGTCCGGTTTGTTGTCTCATGTTGAGGTCTTTTTACTTTTACTAGTGTGGACCCTCTATTTTAATCTTATTTTATCTTGAAATTGACTCAAATATTCAAAGTGAAAGCCCATAACCCGGGCTGTGGTGTTAACAGAGTTTTACCAACAGTTTTACTCATTGCACTTACATCTTTGTTGTGTCCTTCTCACAGCTACTTGAACGACTTGGACAGGATATCCCAGGCCACCTACATTCCCACGCAGCAGGACGTCCTGAGGACCAGAGTCAAAACCACAGGAATTGTTGAGACACACTTCACATTCAAGGACCTCCACTTCAAGTGAGAACTTCTCCAGCTTCACACCTCTGGCTCTTACTAAATGCAGCATTGGTCTTGGTCTGATTGTTGTGACTCAGTGTGTGGAGTGTGTAGATCCTGCTCTTTGTGCTCAGGCTTGTTTTAGAGCACCATTAATGACACAGAAATCGAAATAAACAGGAATGAAGGAGCTGGCCTGAAAAGGTCATGTCACTTCATATTGGGCACCAAAGGACTGCCCTTATATAGTGCATTTATAGCTTTACTACTCATTATTTAGTAGAGTTTTAAATCAAATTATAACTACTTAAGTGCACTGCTGAAGTCTTTTTTGAAGGTCTAAATCAAATGCCCCAAAATGAATGATAAAGCTTCTTTAGCTGTTTTATCTAAAATCTTGTTTTGATCTTGATTGATCTTATGATATCCAAGTGCTGTTTGTAGCTAGTCAGGGTTTGGGTAAATTGCAAGCCATATTTAAGTTTTAGAGTAACTCCTCATATATTTGCCAGGTATACTAGACCTGGTACTTAGGATCCATTTATCAGGCGGACAGCTCTCGCAAAGGATTTTAGTCAAAACACCTGCATTGTCCATGTTGCATTGTGAGCAGCGCCTCTCCTCTCCCACCTGCAGAATGTTTGATGTGGGCGGTCAGAGGTCCGAGAGGAAGAAGTGGATCCACTGCTTTGAGGGTGTGACGGCCATCATCTTCTGTGTGGCCCTGAGCGACTACGACCTGGTGCTGGCCGAGGACGAGGAGATGGTGAGTAATTTAGCTCTGACTCAGGCACAAATGACTGGCCACAACAACAACAACAACCGCAGCACGGCCTTTGTTTGGACCGAACGGATCAGGCAGAGTTTCCATCCTGAATGTTAACCGTGACCCAGCCTGGCCTTCGACGCCGCTGTACACATAATCTCTCTTTTGTATCCGGCAGAACCGAATGCACGAAAGTATGAAGCTGTTCGACAGTATCTGCAACAACAAGTGGTTCACCGACACGTCCATTATCCTGTTCCTCAACAAGAAGGACCTTTTTGAAGAAAAGATCAAGAAAAGTCCGCTCACCATCTGCTACCCTGAATACGCTGGTAAGAATGCCCGCTACGTTATAATAATTTGTCACTACATGAAAAAGCATTAAGGAACATTCAAATTGTAATTATTCTTCTCTATAGTGTATTATAATTGAACAGTTAATCTACCATTTATCCAATAGAAAAGCAAAAGTGAACTCTCCATCTTTTTTCCCTTTTGTTTCCTTCTTTAGGCTCCAACACGTATGAGGAAGCCGCCGCCTACATCCAGTGTCAGTTTGAGGATTTGAACAAGAGAAAGGACACAAAGGAGATTTACACCCATTTCACCTGCGCCACAGACACAAAGAATGTGCAGTTTGTGTTTGACGCCGTCACTGACGTCATCATCAAGAACAACCTAAAAGACTGTGGCCTCTTCTGAGGACGACGCCTGCAAAGACAACTTTTACGGGTAATTATTCCATTCGATAAAACATGCCAAGTGGCTCTATAATAAATGACACGTTTCAGTCTAAGTGTTAGTTAGGCAACTGTTTTATTCACTTTTTAAAACTCTTTCTTGTCTCCTCTTATCAAATGGTTGGTGTTGGAAACCGCAGTGCAACATGTAGATTTACACTGGCTGCACAATGTAAACAGGGCAACGTGAATCACAATATTAGGTGAGAGCGATTCAGAGGTTGTCAAAGTGATACTGGTGTACACAGAAACAATTTGATGTAGAAATAGCAACGTTGTATTCATTTTTGGTTTTCTCCGCGACCTTGGGCTTGTGTTCAGCTGTTGTTTGTTGTGGCGCAGTCTCACTCTGAGTCGCAGTGTTTCAGACTGTGTGTCTACAACAGCTCTATTCTTATAAACTAGAACTTCCTCTGTATTTCCAAATTGCTTTAGATGTCTGTTTTCAATCTGATTCGTTACCGAAATCTTTTGAAGTACAAATGTTTAAAGTATGATGGCCGTGAGGTTGAACGCTGTAAGTGCTGTGAGTCCACATCAGTGCGTCTCCTCATGTTTTCTCCTCTCTCTCTCTCTGTCCTCAGGCTGTGGAGTCGGCCTCTTGTGAATCTTTTACTGTGGAAGATGAGAGGCGCTCCGAGGATCAGTCATGGACCAATGCTGCTCTATACGCCACTTTCAACAGCTTTATTTATGTTTGTGTCTTGGGACATTTTGAACAAACATTTCAACATCTGCGTCGAACGTCTCATTGTAAACGCGCCAATGCAGATTTCAACACAATTGTTTTTTGTCATGTTCCTATTTCATGGTGAACTTTTCCCTCAGTTTCTGGAAAAAGATACCTTTGTGGTGGAAATACATCTTTTCTTCCTTTATTTTGAAGGGAGAAAAGCAGTTTGAGTCTAGTTTGTTGGTACTTGTGCCTTGGCATGCCTTTCCCGCGTCCCGTTGCTCGTTCTGTTGCCTGCTGAACTCCCGTTTTCATATGTTTGTGTCCCTGCTATTTTTTATGTGCACTGTGAGCAATTGGAGGGAGAAGTTTCCACCTTCTTGAGTAAAGGTACATGTTTTTTTATGGTGACCAACATGTAGCTGCTACGGTCCACATGTTATTCGCCATGACGATGAAAGGCCTGGCTAGCCAATCGTGTACTGAGGTCTATATTGTTACGAATCGCCCTTACTTCTGGGGTTTGTTTTTTTTTTAACAATGTGTAAATTGTCCATTCTTCCCTGTTACTTGGAAAAATCTAGTGTTACTGGCACTGACTCTGTTAGTACACAAGCATTTTAAATGATCAGAGTAGGCACATTTTATGTATGTATATTTTAGTGTATTTTAAGGGGAATTATTGAACCACAGCAAACCTGGTTGTAAATGTGAGTCTGTGGTCTCTTTAAGATTGAGACCACTTTTACGTTCTTGTCTGAAAAATGCCTGCATTGTCAGCGGTACATAAACAAAACATGGTGAGGAGACCTGGTCTGTGATCGATGATCAGTCGAGTTTGCCAAGATGATCCAGAAACATTGTCCTTCTCATGTAAAGAAACTGCCACAACTGTCTATGTATGTGTATCTTCTCCACATCCATCCATCCATCTTCTGCCGCTTTATCCGGGGCCGGGTCGCGGGGGCAGCAGTCTGAGCAGGGGCTCCCAGACTTCCTTCTCCCCAGACACTTCCTCTAACTCCTCCGGGGGGGGATCCCGAGGCGTTCCCAGGCCAGCCGAGAGACATGGTCTCTCCAGCGTGTCCTGGGTCTTCCCCGGGGCCTCTTCCCGGTGGGACATGCCTGAAACACCTCCCGAGGGAGGCGCCCAGGAGGCATCAGGAACAGATGCCCCAGCCACCTCAGCTGGCTCCTCTCGACGTGGAGGAGCAGCGGCTCTACTCCGAGCTCCCCCCGTGTGGCCGAGCTCCTCACCTTATCTCTAAAGGAGCGCCCAGCCACACGGCGGAGGAAACTCATTTCGACCGCTTGTATCCGCGATCTTGTTCTTTCGGTCACTACCCAAAGCTCATGACCATAGGTGAGGGTAGGAACGTAGACCGACCGGTAAATAGAGAGCTTTGCCTTTCGGCTCAGCTCCTTCTCCACAGATGGAGAATATTTGTAAACTCATCTCCCTTATTTTGCTAATAAAACCATTTACGAACTACTCAAATCTTTTCTTTAATCTATTCACACATTTCACAAAGTCCACAATGCAGCAGTGTTCTCATTTTGCCACTTTTTCAGTTTTTAACATCATGCAACTATCACATGCTCGCCTAATGCGCAAATAGTGACTAGTTTGCTCTTTTCCTAAATGAACCTTGAATTGTTTGCACAGTTTATCTCAAAATTGAGTGTATTGATGGCTAAATGCTTTAGTAGGAAGATTCAGGTTACTATTTATATCACAGGTCAAATTGGTTTGTAGTTAAGCATAATTTCTAGTTTCTATCACAGTTCATAAGAAAGTTCCTCAAAAATGACACTTAAAACAATCAAAATGGCCATTAAATTAGACAGATTACGAACCCAATACACACTACAATTGTCAACAAAACAAATGATACAAATCAACAGTTTAGATGCAACAATTTGCAGCTTTTTTAGCAAACAAACTACTGCCTTCTGATAAAGATTGTTTTAAGTTCCAGCTGGATGAAGCAGGAAGTCATTATGCAAAGGACTCGGGACATAGCTCAGTATCACCAATTTTTTTTACTGGACTGCTCGAAAACCATGCAAATGACCTCAAAACTGTTAGACCTTGCAGTGACGTAAAGGTCTTGCATGACTGCCCTGGCTGTATTATCTATGGCCTGGTCATATTGTATTCCACCCTCCATCATTTGCATTGTAAATGTGCAGTGGCGTTCCCCGATGGCTTCCTTTTCAAACAATGACTCGGTGCCAAATGTGTAGGTTGGTTGAAATGCAATAGACGGTGTGCAAAGGTACTTTTCCATCACCCAATGGACTAAACAAATCACTTGCTGCAAACTACAATCTTCACACTCACTTTAACGTGCGCTTACATTTGTAACATGTCTTTGAACTGTCTTTTTTTGGTTTACCCTTCTCAGCTAAAGGCCGACAAACACATCTTTACAAGTGCCATTCAAGCATTTTAGTTGTAACAATTTGTTTCTCCTTTTCGCACGCAAACTGTTGATTTACATGCAAAAGAAAGATCAGTGTGACAAACAATAGAATTAAACAAACATCAAGCTTCTTATGAAATGAAAATTACAGCAAAGTTATAAAAAAAATGAAACTTATTGTTGAGGCAAAGTACTGTATTTAGTTGTTAAAGGGGGGATAATATAATAACGGGGGATTTGTACATATTTTATGAATCTTTGGTATAAATCAACTGAATTTTCTTTTTTGCCGATGCGTGTTTGGAAAGGAGGTTTGGATTGGAAGTAGGAGCATTGGCACAGAGGTAACAGAGGAAGCGTGGCTGCCCATTGGAATAGCATGTGTCTGTGGGAGGGGTCACATATGCTGTATTCTTTAACACCCTTTAAAGATGAGAGACCGAACAGGGAGCCAGCCGCGATGTAGCCGCAGTGTAAAACCAACAGCAGTGACTGTGAGGTTCTCCCGGCCATAAACCGAGGGCGTGTGAAGAGAAAGGGGTGTCAACAGAACAATACAAGCATTATTTCACTGTTATTTGGCTCCTGTGTGCTACCCTTTGCCACTTTCTGCAGGGCACACAGTTGGCAACACAGATAGGGCCAGGCTTATCAGCTCATTGGTACATTCTTCTGCACCACAGAGCTTTCCTCTTTGTCTCACTGTGGCTAGTTCCATTTTTGGACATTCTTATATGGGGGGATCGATAAAAAGCTTGATTGTCATTATATCTTGAGAGAAACCGACCCCATGACAACCCCCCATGATCATTATGTAATAGGCATTAGTGTATTCATGCTGTAGTCTACCACATGCTGCTTCATCCTTCTGTGGTAAACATTTGAGTCATCATGACCCACTTTTGTTCAACCATGTAATGTAGAATGTTTAGAAAAGTATTATCTTCTGCATTAGTTAACTGATGATTTTATATGTATAGATGCTTAGACTTATGTGAGCCTGTTCTAAATGATTGAATTAGGCTTCCTTTTGTCCCACATTGTTGATTCTTCATCTCACAACTTATGACAATTTTGAATTTGGACTCAACCATCAGAGAGCACCACACCAGGTCCATAAGTATTGTCTAATGTTTAATCTATTTGTAGCTACACTGTTACATTAAAGCTGCCCCGCCTAAGATTCCTGATGGCGGATCATGTTTTTTGTGCAGGTTGGCAGAGGAAGCGTGGCCCCTGATTGGCTGGTCTTTGCTGATTTGCTAACCTAAACCTCTCTTACCTTAACCATAACAGGCCAAACCTTAACTTGACACAATCCAACTGCAACACAGGAAGAAAGAAAGCCCATCAAAGGCTGTGTTTCCTGTGCCCTCCTGTAAAAAACAAAAAACGGTTTTGTTACCTCACCCAGTTAAAGGACACATATTATGCGGAATATCCTGTTGTTTTTAGTGATGTTATTCCCTCTGCAGGGGCCAAAACTCAGTTAATCCCATTGGAATCAGCAGAAGTCCAAATGTTTTTTTGTTTTTTTTAAGTCTAAATCATGAGATGCCAAACTAAAAGTATAGACATTTAAAGGCTAATAACAATACAAATAAAGCATAAAATTTGTCCTTTAAAACCAAACTTTGGTACATTCTCCATATAGATTAATCATTTTTTCCGTTCGTTGTAAGAACATCCATGGAGACACTATAACAATTACAAGTAGGGTCTGTAGATAGAGGGTGCATGTTTTTCAAGGCTTTTAGTGCAATAAAAACATGTCTAATTCAATCTATTTTGGTCTTAAATCTTACATGGTGAAACCTTAAAGCTTTTTTTTTCTCTCATAACCAGTCAATTCTGTTTCCATCCCAGAAAGTGTATTGTAAAAGCAGACCACCACAGGCTATCTTATTCTAATCATTAACCATTTATCTTTTTGAAAACAAACTAAATATTATATATAAAGAGCCAAGTGAGTGAGTTCCTAGTTTGTGAATTTTGTAATAAATAAACCGTTTTCTGATTCTCATTCCAAACAATAGTCGTTTCTTCTGCAGCTTTTCTAATTGACTGATCCGAACACAATTGATGGCCCATTTTAAACAACAATCATTTTAAACTGAATTACATTTTTACTTCACATTCATGGTTATGTAAGAGAGTGTGGCCAATTGATTTACGCGCCTGTGCTGCTGCTGCTTGGCTCTTATTTGTGCTAAGCTGTGTGTACAAATGATGCTTGTGAGTTTACAGTATCTGATTGTATGTGTGCTTGATTCTGCGCGTTGTCCTTCCAACTGGATCTCTGCCAGGTCATTTATTGCACATCTGAGTATGCCCGGCTAGTACATAGGCTACAGCGGCGCGCACGCAATGTCGTTTTGCCGTGATGTCATTGATTCCTAGCTCCATGGCAACAGTGAACGGGAGTGATGAAGAAGAATGATGCATGGAAGTGCACCCGTATCTCCTCATAGTCAGGAGATGAAGTTGTTAAAAATAGATGCTGGTGTTTGGAGTTGGAGGGACATTGTGGCGAGGGGGTTTGGGTGGACATAAAGTAGGCAATGTCACTGTGAGACCTATAACTATAAAATCCTCCAGCAAACAGGGACAGTCAAATTAACCTATTAACCTTAACCTATTTAGTTTCATTGAGGTGTTATGGTTTTAAGACGTTGTACAAATACCTTTTGAGCATATTTCTGGAGGTAGGGAAGAAGGTCATAACAAAGGAATTAATGACACAAACGGACATTTGAAAATGAATAAATTACATTTAATTTGATAGGGGAATCCATTATGTGTGAATCCATTTGTGCTTTTTTGTTTCATTCTTTTGCTTTCTCTCTTTTCTTATCTTAACAAAGGTGTTCCTCAAGGGTCTGTCCTTGCATCCACTTGTATGCAGTTGATGCAATTTGATATGCTAGTGCGCTTTCTGCTGCACAAGTGATTCAAAATATTCAAGTGGATTTTCACTCCATCCAAGCAAATTGTTATTTTAAAATAATGAATGAATTCAAATAAAACTAAGGCCGTGTGGCTCTCCAGACACTCCCTAAATAAAACTAAATGTATGCTGTTCTCCAAAAGACACTCTAGTGACACAACAATTGTATCTATTCTTACGCTTTATTTTTGTCCCAAAATAGATTAAACAATTTGCATAGGAAATTAGCAAATGTCCCAGCATCCCCTGTCCTTAGACCCTCCTTCTGTCCTTAGATCCTCCTTCTGTCCTTAGATCCTCCTTTTCGGCAAGGAAAAACTACAAAACCCTTTGGGAGAAAGTAGAAACCTTGGGGAAAACCACTGTGAAAGAGAGATCCTACGCCCTTGGATGGACAGGCTGACATGCTTCAATTTGCAGATAGACTGTGGAGCCAAAACCACTCAGGAGGAGAAAGAGTAGTTCATCTAGCCAGACATTTCATCCAGATAGATGAGGTGTTTCCAGACCTACAAGTTAGCAATGTCTGAAACAGTAAAATAAGATGAAAAACATGTGAACAGCGATGAACTGACTACAAGTGAACTAAAATATTCCAGAGGATAGTGATCAAGCTGCCATACTTCCCCAGCATAGTTGCTCCTAGGGCAGCGTAGCTGAAACTGTAGGTTTATATTTATGTTCCTAACTGGCCGGACCATGAGCCATTTCAAAGAGGAACGTTTTAAGCCTGGTCTTAAATGAAGAGACTGTGTCTGCCTCTTTAACATGGACAGGAGCTGATTCCATAACACAGGAGCTTGGTGGCTAAACACTTTACCTCCTACTGTGCTTTTAGAGACTCTTGGGACCACCAGAAGGCCAGCATTTTGAGAGTGAAGTGTTCTGTTTAGATAATATGGTTCTATAGCATCTTTGAGGTAGGATGGGGCCATGTCATTAATGGCTTTGTAGGTCAGGAGGAGGAAAGGTAGAGGACCAGGACCAGGACATTTAGATGCTAATCAGGTACTCAGGGTGGTTGAGCCAGGGTCTCACAAAGACAAAGAGGATTCTAATAGCCCATTAAAATTCTGAATAGGCTAGCTCGGTAGATACAAGGGGGGAGTTTCTGTTGCAACAAACAACTCTTTCTACTTCAGGAAGGCTCCGCCCAATGGGTGGGTCTTACCACAGAAGAGTATAAATATCTGAGTTCTCGATCTAAATTCTTTTATTGACAATGACTCTTGGATGAGAGTCGAAACGTCTATTTTTTCAAACTGAGTCCAGATGACTACAACTGAAGCTTTTTCTACTAAAGTCAGGAGGAGGATTTAAAATTTGATTCTAAACTCGCCAGGAGCCAGTGAAGAGACTTCAGCACCGGCGTAATGTGCTGTTCTTTTTGTTCCTGTTGGTGATCTTGCTGCTGCATTTTGAACTAGTTGAAAGCTTTATATGGAGCTTTTAGGACACAAGCAGGTAGTTACAGTAGTCTAATCTAAATGTTACAAATGCATGATTTGTATCTATATTACACAGATAAAAGTAGGCTGTGTTACAGGCTTGATTCATATGCACTTTGAATGAGAGCTCTTGGTCAAATAAGACCCCAAGGTTATACTATCCCCCAAGGATAGGGGGATAGTATATAGGGGGATAGTATAACTAAACTAGACTGAACTAAACTAAACTAAACTAAACTGAACTAAAACATTTTGGATGTAAAAGATAAAAATCTGTTCCTGGTCTTACCTTGTTACCCCAAGGTAAGACTATCTGCTCAGATAAAGTGTCTCATAGATGTTTAGGGCCTAGTATAATGACCTTGTTTTTACCAGGGTTAAGAAGCAGATCATTAAGTGTCATCCAGATCAAAGCACTGCTGTGCTGGTGTAACCCAGAATATGAAGCTCATTGGAAAAATATTGAAAGTGATGTGGTGCCGGATGTTCTTTGATAAGCTATTGGGCCAAGAGGAGGAAATTGAGAATTCCTGAGTAAAATCTATGTTTCTGAACTGAGACGGCCTAATCAAAATTACAAACTCAACAAGAATGTTAAAATCTTAAGACCAAAGTTTTGCATCAAACCGTTCCAAATCTACAAGGTCTGTTTTTTCTTCTTTTTTCCCCCCACCAGATTGTAAAAGAAAATCAAATGAAAAGCTTTGATATGTTGGGGAAATCTTTTGGCTTGGAAAACCAGGACTCTATTTACAAATAATGAGTTATTATAACCAATAAATTAAACTAAGCAACGACCACTTTAAACCTCTGACTGAAAACTTTATTAAGGCTTAAAAGGCTTACATAGTACAGGGGGAATTATAGCCAAATCAAACAAAGGCATTCATAATCGGGACGATCATTCTACTAAATAAATTAGAAAATAAATGTTAAAGTGAAGGTAATTTTTATTTTTTATTTTAGATTATACTTCTGTGTTCAAATATAAAAATGCAAAGAGAAATAGAAAAACGTGAATTTCATCAAAGATGGATGGAATAATGTTTTGATTGTAGTAATATATATTTGTCTTTTTAAAACATTGCTTTACAAAGCGTAAACTAAAAGCCTTGGGCAACTTTTTAAAATGTCACTTACCTGTTTTCTTTTCTGCTTGTCCAGTTTTTTAATTGAACCTTTTTAAATAGGTAACATGTTTGAGAAAAAACTAATTTACAGACATGACCCTGCCAAAAGTTTTATTGAGAAATTGTCAATTTCCTGAAACAGATTACCGTAATCATCCCATATTCCATGATGAATACTACTTTCTCAAAACACATTGTGTCCTGGAGAGAAGGAATGACTGGACAAATAATGAATTGGTCTGAATTGAATAATGAAAGAACAGAATAGAATTGTATTGCCAATTGCAATAGGAAAAAACTGTACAATTGAAAACTTTGCTCTTGTTCAGTCTGGAGATTAAACCCTCAACCTTCCTGCTCTGAGATAAAAGATCTATATCTCTGAGATATGGTATATATTGTATACCATATCTCTTTCATGAACATGGCCTTTACACTTCTATGTAAACTTTGTAGCATATACGTGGTTTACAATCACATTCTTGCATTTCAACGTGAACACCACAATGAGAATAAGTGTCAACAACAACAACAATGTAGAAGACTGAAACTAATCACTGAAATTACAGTACAACAGAATATTCTTCATTTGGTGCTAAAATGCAAAACTAAAAGAAAAAAACCTGCTTATCTGCTTCTTAGCACAAGAACAAGGCAGTATTCTTCCTCTGAGTGTGTAATTAAAGACAGAATAGTGTTCTGGTTCCTGCTCAGTGCGGTGCTGCTATGAGAGAGCAGTGGCTTGGTACAGAAGCTCTGAGCCTGCAATGGGGACATCTGGATTAAAACCTTTTCCACCTCTTAACATTCCCTTGTGCTCACTGCATGCTGGCAGACTGAGGTCACATGAGCAATATATCCAACAGTCTGGCTGATACTGTAGCCAGACCTGTCCCAATAGTGAATATAAATACATGTCATATGCATAGGGTTATAGTGTCAGAGAAGAATAAAGCCCACCAGCATTATTTTATGTTTACCACATTTTACATGTACAAATCTGCATTTTTGTGCCTTATATTTAATACGTCTTTTGTTACTTTTAACTCTTGTTATTATATTGTAATGTGGGAGCTACCTTGTCCAAGCAATTTCCCGTGTGGATCAAAAAATGTGTCTAAAAAGTGATTCTCTAACTTTAAACAACTTACTATTCCTACATTAGTGCCGTGTTTCAGTCAAGGTTAGTTTGTCATTTTATCGATTTACATCAGATTGAAAATCACTACACACCAAAACTGATACATTTATGGACATAATAAAACTGTGGTATTCAACGTCTCACTATCAACTTTATAGAAACGTTGCTATAATTATAGTAGCATGTTTATGAAGACCATCTGCCTTCCCTGCTCTGTCTCAGAACTCAAGGCCTCGATATCCTGCCTCCTATGCTAAGTAAATATGCTAATGCTTATCTTCAGCAGCACAAAGATAGCTGTTAATGGACCAGCAGTCTGGACAGGCACTTGTCTATGTTTAATGTGGTGAATATGGTCATTTAGGAGAACTTCCAGTGGAATCCAATGCCTAATTACAAAGGGAAAAATCCTCTCTGTGGAATGGTACATAATCAATAGGAAGCATATTATCAGCCCATCTGTCCTTCGTATCTGCTGAAATCATTTGTGTTCTTGCATGCTTTGGCCAGTGCATGCATGCATTATTCATTTAAATGTGATTTCTCACTTCCACACACATCCATTACCTCTTTTACGCACAAATGGTAGTGTCTGGAAATTGCAGTGAGTGTTGGAAGAGAAACTGTGTGCACATACTAAAGGTACAATATCAAAACCAACTGAAACGTGTTAAATTGCGTTCATTACAACTGCATGTCGTGGGGCAGGCTAACTTCTGTTCATTTCCCCATGTCAATTCCCTCTTCTCCCAGACGATGGACTGCTGAAACAAAATCCTGAAAAGTAATGTATGCTTTCAGTATGTACATTATTTTCAGTTCAACATGAGATGAGAAGTGTTCTAAAGGATTTTTAAAGACTAATAACAATATAATAATGTATCATATGTGTATTTTAACCCTAACCTTGCTTTGTGCCAGCTTTTTAGTCCATTTGTTCTAAGCAACATGAATAAATCATAACAATAGTATTGAATGTGTACGCCTTTCTTTCAAACACACTGCCGCGATGAAAAACACTTGCCTACCTTTGATGAATTACCTTTTTCAGTCAAATTAAAAGCCTCTTCTTTTTATTATGACCTTATGCCTTCAAGTTTCTCCTAAAATCCCTCATTTCGCTTTGTCTCATGTCTGGTTTATGTCCCTACACCTCCCTCTACAGGTCTTTTTTGTGCACTACATCAGTTAACTTCAACTCTCTCCAAATGAGTGCGTTTACGCCTCATCCTCCTGTGTCCCCCCCTCACTAAACACTGACGTCATCACGTCCTGATGTGGTCACGACTGTACAGAGGCTCCGGGTGAGTCAGCCTCACCCACAACTAACGATTATTCTGCCTGTGACTAAGCAGGGGGCCATACATTATGTAGTGTCACAAGTAAGCACACACATGTACAATGTGGTCGATAAAATGATGATAGGCTATTTAAAGTGTGTGGTAAACCAGCCAATGTCAGTCACAGTGTGGAATGAATTTATATCTGGCCTGGAAGTCATGATTCAGATGTCGTAGGAAGAAATGTGTCTCTATATTTTTCTATTAAACTTGACAAGTTTTAGTTACATAAACAACCTAATCTTTCTTTTTGAAATCAATACATGGTGCACTATGTAACTTTTCAGGTAGAGGGTCCACCACCTGCTTATCACCATGGGGATGTTGTTAAATTTCCTGAAATGTTCCACAGTATGACAAGAAATGTATCTATATCCATGAGACAAGCAGGTAAGGTAATGTCACCAGGCCAAGTTACTTTTTATATTTTTTCAATTAAAACACCTGTAATTGATGAAAAGCAAGGTAAGGTCTGTGAAACATTCAAGGAAAAATAATAAACATGTCAACATGACAACAAGCCCTGCCAGTGATCCGATACTCTGCAGTAATAATAAGGTGGCCAAAGGAACAAATAAATACAGATCACAGATGTTAAGAGGCAAAAGCTCATGAAGGGTTCCACCTGAAATCCAGCACCCTGAGACTGTACACTAGCCGTAAGGAAGGAGGCCGGGGACTAGTGAACGTGAGAGCCACTATCCGATCTACAAGTACATCAAGGACAAGGTCCCACATGCTCAGTGAATGTCTCAGGCAATGGGGAACAGAGGATGAGGTGCTGGAGGTGAGAGGACAAGCTCCTTCATGGGATGTACCACCGGAACATAACTGATGTGGCTGATATCAAGAAATCCTGGACTGGACTGTAGGACAGCGCAGAGGCACTCATCATGGATGCGCATAAACAGGCCCTGAGCACCAGATCAATAGAGGCGGTGTAGGCTGTGCAAAGAGGCCCCTAACTCCAGCACATAGCTGCAGGGTGCAAGATGCTGGCAGTGACAGCATATTGGAGCACCATAACCAAGTGGTTGGCATAGTGTGCAGAAACATCTGTGCAGAGTACAGGCTGGAGACCCCAAGGACAAAGTGGGAAACACCCCCAAAGGTGGTGGAGAACAACCGAGCCAAGAGATTGTGATGGTGGATGAACAGAGGAAAGACATTGTGGTTGATGTGGCAATACCAATTGATGGAAATGTTGCTCATCTAGTTTATTATGCTGATATTTAATTGTGATGGTACAATACACTGCTAAATTATTATTACTTTTGTGTGTTAGATTGTACATGTTAGCACGGAGCACTTTAATTAGAGTGAACGTTCATGAAAGGGGCTGTACCTGGACGGCGTGTGGCGTTAAAAGTAGGTCAGCCACGCCTATTCATTGGTGTTGAGTGTGGCCCAGGTGTGTTGAGGGTGTTGTACCCTGCGTGCCTCAAATGTGTTATTCTGAACCGTGGACTTAATAAAAGTTGCAAAACGGAATGTATCGTCATATCAATCAAGGGTGCAACAGAAACATCAGGAAAAAGGAACATGATAATCTGGAGAAATACCAAAGGCTCAGAGAAGAGCTGGAGAAGGCCTGGAAGGTGAAGGTGAAAGTGGTCCCCATGGTCATCGGAGCACTAGGGGCAGTGACCCCCAAACTGGAGGAGTGGCTACAACAGACCCCTGGAAAAAACATCAGACATCTCGGTCCAGAAAAGTGCAGTGCAGGAACAGCAAAGATACTAAAGAACCCTCGAGCTCCCAGGCCTCTGGTAGAGGACCCGAGTTTAGAAAAGGGACGAGACAACCCAAGCAGAGTGAGAAGGGAATTTGTTTTTATATATACACCCATAAACAATCTTTGTTTATGGAGCATCAACCTGAATTAAGCATCATTATTACCCTTCAGTATAACGTTAACTTTTGTTGGAAATGCAGCCAAGAAACTTAAATATGCAAGAGATCACACTAAAGCTGTCTGCCCTAGCATTAACATGTCATGCTGGTGGCAGGTCAGAGACTGTGGGCTCTACATGCTGTGATTAAGCTGTCACAGCAGGCCTACTCTGTCTTCTGTGGGAGGGACTTTGACTCACCATATTAATAAACAAACAAATGTTTCTAAAAATAGGACGGCTGTAAATGACGTGCAGTACTAAAGCTTTAGGGCATCTTCAATGGGAAGTAACTAAATACATGTACCAAAAAGAAGAAAAGAAAAGATGACCTGTATCAGATTTAGCTACTGCTACTTTCAATCTGCAGTCCCTGGGCAGGTGATCACACAAGTGCAATAATTACTTTAATTCCACTTGAACCATTTATGTCATTTGTCCCTCACTGTCTGACTTCCATTATACCAACATTTTGTGATTGCTCTGCAATGACACGAAAAAAATTGAGATTATTGGATCATTTGTGTTTTTCCTTCTCAGAAGAGGTGCTTCTGTTTGATTTTTCATTCTGAAATTACTCCATTTATCTGTTAAACAGGTCTCCGTGCAGTTTCCCATTATTTCTATGGGGCTGACTGGAGGGCTGGTTATTTTGGTGTGTGTCTTTATTTGGGAGAGTCTTGGGTGCATTATTGAATGGAGGACACGTGTGTGAAGTTTAGTGAATATGCATATTTGGGTGTCTGTTGGAGGTGTATCTTTACTAACAAAAGCTGAGCTGTATTTGAGAAGCCCTCCACAGTCTGTTATATGCACATATATCACACATAAACCCTCTGACTCCCCCCGGTTCATACTCATGTACACCAGGTGTGTATATGCCCCCAGCATCTTCCTAAATACAAATACACCAAATACACACAGTCCAGAGAGTTTTCAAATGTTATCAAGTATTGTGGGGAAATAACTGAAAATATATATTTTTAGTCAGAAATAAGCAAAATAAGATGCTATATTTTTACAGCCGTCAATTAAGTGGAGTCAAACGGCGCTAACAGAACATATGGTTATCAAATTTGTAAACCATATAATAATGTCCGAAAATGTTTAACTGATTTTTAGAGAATAACTGTCAAACAAAGGTTTGTAACAAAAATATCAAAATAAATTAGGGTTATTTTTTTGTGGGGGGAAATAAATAAATAAATTAAGGTCAAAGTAAAAAAAATGTCCAAAAACCCCTGAAAGATTACAAGGGTTAAGTACTTTTGACAGATCGTAGATGTTAACTTACTTAATCACCGATAAAGCACGTGTCATGCGCTGGCCTCACCCGTCTCAGTGTGCTGATGCTGAAGACCCTATGTTACCATGGAAACAGTACATCAACCAAGGACATATCTGAGTGTGTCCAACCATTTCTAGTTTGTCTTTTTGTTTTCTGTGACCTTTATATGAATTACTAATGCTTTGAAAATGATGTGCTTGTGAAGTAAATGTGAACCACAGACATCCTACAGAAGAAACTACTGGAGCTTTAGAACAGGCTCACTATAGTTTAAACTTCACTATAAGTCCAAGTGAAAACAGACTTCTGTTAAACTGAATTAGTATTCTCAAATCAATGTCATCAGCCAGTATCTTCAGTATGCCACGTAGAAAATTGATTTGTGGTAAGGACAGTTGGGTTGCAGATTGAATAAGCAATGTGAAAACAGGAGTCTGTCCCGGTCCCTCTTATTGTGCGCGTGGTTACCAGATAAGCCCCTGTTCAATCATTGATTTGTACCATGGGGTATGTGTTTGTTCCAGATCCTCCTGTGCCCCCCTGCCACCACGATCGTGCCTCTAAATAACAGTTCATTGTTTGCATGCGCCAGGATCATGTCTGCTGCTGCATATCAATCAAACCTGCCTGCCCATTGGAGAGATGGTACCAGTTGTTTTCAAAGAGAGAGAAGCTCATTGAGAGTCGCCTCACGAGTTCTCCTGCTGGCCCAGAGGAAGCAATGGGGAGATGGGGCTTCTGTGCTTAGTCAACTAACCTGGTACAGCCCCCCAAATAGAGCTGTAGTGTTGGATTGGTGTGTTCGACTGTTCAAAGACCGTTCCGGATCCATACAGGGATTTCTATTCATTACATTTAAGTGTTTTGCCGACATGAATCATACATTTTGTCCGTGCTTTGTGATCCGCCAGATGGAAAACCAAATCTATTGGACCACCCTAGCATACTCCAGACACACTTTTCCATATTTATTTCACATTGCCAGCGTGACACGTGTCTCTGGGATGGGCACATCGCTTTTAGATTGATTCTTTCCAATGTTTGACCGTCCCTAGTCGTCAACGCGCTATCTGCCTCCACACAAGTCTGTGCTGTGTGTATATATCTTTTACTACAACTCTCTCGTCGACGCCTCCACCTTATGTGTGGCGCTTTGATATCTTTAACGATGGACCCAGTCTCGCCTGCTCCCTCCCTAGATTTAGTTAACTAATTTTCTCAGACAAAACTTGACCAAAGCTTTAAGTGTTAAATAAATAGCATCAGTGAAAGTTACAAGATTAGTATTGCATAGGAGTTGAACGCTATTTTGCAGTGTAATTGGGCATGCACAAGTTCAGATGGCATATGTCACTTGTTGACCAACCATTATCATATGTTTTGGGACTGACCTATTGCTCATAAATATTGTACTGAGATTAATAAAACACTGGAGATTGTTTTTGACATTGGCATCCCAGTTACCTTCAGCCAACTATGTATCTAGGTCTCAAAACTCCAGCCATGGACACAATAAATGGATACCTTTGGAACATACTTTTGGCAGCGGGGAAGAAGGTCATCACAAGCTGATCTAACAATCAAGGACCAAAAGTGACAAAAAGGAAAAAATAAAATTATGCTTGTACGAGGATCAAACCAATAAATCCCTGCTATATCCTGAACTTGTTAAAAATAAACAACTGATGCATATCCAATTATATTCACTTTGAGTCCTGCTTAAGATGTGTTACTGACAATTCATCATATTCATCAATCATCAATATATAATCGATCATAGGCTGTTTTCTCGCACGTGTTTCATATTTTACACAGTGTTAACGGAGATAACATTGACAACGAATAAACGAACTGCAGATGGCTGTGTGGCTGTGATCCAACTCTAAAATATGTCTTCAATTAGCCTCCTGATAGGTCGATCACCGCTGCTTCGTCTCCGAGAGCACAAATCAATAGCACAAACTGAGTAAGGCTCGAAAGACAAGGCACAGTAAAGGAAAGCTTCAGAATCGATATGACAGTCACTTAGCTTCTGCTGCAGGCCCTCTGCGGTGGCAATGATGAATTTGGTGAGCAGAGACTGTGGTTGGGCCCAAACTTGTGTAGACACCAGAGGTTCAGATAATGGAGCGAGGCAAGGGATGAATAAATATGCATCAGCAAAAAGTTGAGGCTATTGCACAAGTTAAACAGCTCTTGTTCTTGTTTTCACTTCTCTCATTATTGTACGCCTGATGGTTATTGAAATATTTTTCACCTACATTAGTGTGAAAAGGGCCACATTTTGTCCAGTAGATGGCAGCAAAGATGTGACTATTGCAATGAGGTTTGCGCTTTTTAAATTGATTATTGTAAACGTCATTTTGTTGTCTCAGCCTTTGTCTTATACTCTGCAAGATGTGACAAATCTAGTATTAATTCATTTGGAATATTCTGTCTGAATAAAGTGCTGAAGCTGAACAAAAAATAAACTACATTCAATCTGAGGACTTGACAACACACACCCTCCAACAGCCTTTGTCACTGTGATATAGTGATATACCCGGCTTAATTAATCCACAAAGAGTGCACTGACTTTCCAGGCAGAGGGTCCGTCACCTGCTTCACCTACTTATCACCATGGAAATGTTATTGCTTTGCTTAAAATGTTCCAGCGCATACAATTAAACTTGGCTCCATGGACACAAGAAGGAGACGCCACCAGCCCAAGTTACAGGTCAGACCACAAGCAAGTCCACAAGAAATCCTGTTTTTCAAAGTGTTGTTCCAGCTTTTATTGCTTAAACCAGTGATACTCAACCTTTTTTCAGTCATGAGCCCCATAATAACAACATTTGTGACCCTCCAAAAACACATAAATGTTGATTCCTGTTTGTTTGCCTATACTTAATACCTTACCTTAGTTGTGGAGCAGGGTGGTGAAATTAAAACCCTTGTAAAAGCAGCAAACATTATTTTTTGTATTACTTAAAGTTAATTAGTTTTATAATGTTTTGTAGCTGGGTGTTGCTCATCTGCGTTGCTTAGTGGGATGCTGTGTTTTGTGATGGCTGTTGCCCTGACAACTGCCCTTTACGCTTCAGTAGATCATGTGAAGTGCATAGAGCGCATACCGGACCAGGATGAGGCTGCTCACTTCAGTGTTGATTTGGCCCAATGCACAGAGAAAACCACTTCAGCTCACTTACAGGACATGACACATTGTTCATCTGTTCCTCGCTTTAAACTACATATTGTGGTAGAAACATGGAAGAGTACAGGTTACATTCATGCAAGGAAAACGGTTTAGAGTAACGCTTATGAATTAAAATTGTTTCATAGCTGTTTTTATAGTGAAAATCAATATAAACGGTGTCTTTACTTCGTCCCATGTCACCCTTGAAAAAGAGGTCTCGATCTAGTAAGTAAGTAAGTACATTTTATTTGTATAGCACCTTTCACAGACAGGAGTCATAAAGTGCTTCACAAAAACACAGAATAAAACCATAAAAACACATAAAAACTTACAGTGAGCAATACAACAATATACAGTCAAATCAGTCCCTAAAGCAAATGCAATTAAAAGGCCTGACTAAATAAAAAGTTGTTGATCTCAATGGGTTCTTACCTGCTTAAATGAAGGTTAATAAATAAATAATACAGTACTGCACTGTGTAACTCAAAAAAGAAAGATGAGTTAGTCCATACACATTGAAGCAGTTCCATAAGTATCTAAAGTAAAGATGTGTGCACTGAATAATAATTTAGCCAGTTCAATACCACATTCATCCATCTCCATCTGTTCTGAATCCAAAGATGGCCGCCGCTCACAGGCTGATTCCTCCCTGACGTCCTGTAATCTCACTAGATTACTGCTTCAAGACTCATTCAAATGAGCCGTCACCTTGTGCCACAGCAACAGGAGCACAGACTCCTGCCTTTAGTGTAACAGACACATTATTTCCACTTAGTGTCACTCTTTCAGTCGATCAGAATGTGAGCTATTGTTACCATGTTTCCATCATTCATAGATGTTGATGGACAATTAATATCAAGTCGGCCGGCACGACCATCATAGAGTTGGTTGCAGTGAAAAATGCAGTGGCTGGTTTTAAAATGAAGACAGATATTTTCATCAAGACAACAGCTAAAATTGTAATAATAGTGTTTGTATTAAATGTTCTAAATTATTACAGTAATAGCATATCCATCTAATATGACAAACTTTATCAACATAAAAGTAGCATAAAAAGTGTTGGTATTATGCATATCTACTGCATAATGTCAAAGGTTTCATATCTCACAGGAGAAAGTAATGAGTAAATGGCAAATCAGTCTGGTCAGAGGTCTGAGGATCAGGCAATAAAGGTAATGACATACAGTGGCTTGAAAAAATGATTTTTACTCCTGGAACTTTTCCACATTTTGTCAAGTCAAGTTCAAATACATTTGATTAGCATTTTATGTGAAAGAGAAACACAAAATGACAGAATATTTTCAGTAATTTTCAGGAAGGAAAATTGCAAAACTGAAAAGTGCTGCATGCAAAAGTATTCAACCTCTTTTCCCTGAGTCCTGATTGTTGCTGAAATATTGAATCTTGACCTAATGAGTCAATAGAGTCCTGTGTGTAATCTAATCTCAGTATAAATGCATCTGTTCTGTGAAGGACACAGGTTTTGGGAGAAAACAGCATCATGAAGTCCAAGGAACACACCAGACACATCAGGGATAAAGTTTAAAGCAAGGTCAGTTTATAAAAATATTCTCCAATCTTTGAACATTTCAAGGAGCACTTTTCAATCCATTATCTGGAAATGGAAAGAGAATGGTACAGCTACAAACCAAGACATGGCCGTCCACAGAAACAGGCCGAACAAGCAGAGCTCTGATCAGAGATGCAGCCAAGAGTCCGAGGTAACTCTGGAGGAGCTGCCGAGAGCCACAGCTCAGGTGGACAGGGAAACTGGACAACTATTAGCCATGCACCACATCTGGCCTTCATAGAAGAGTGGCAAGGAGAAGCCATTGTTGAAAACAGCCATAAGAAGGTTTGCAGTTTGCCAGAAGACATGTGGCGGACACAACAAACACGTGGAAAAAGGTGCTCTGGTCTGATGAGACCAAAACTGAACTTTATGGCCTAAAAGCAAAAAGAGTGTGTGGCAGAAAACCAACAGGGAACATGACTCTGAACACACGTCCCCACAGTCAAACATGGAGGTGCAGCATCAGGCTGTGGGGCTGCTTTTCTTCTGAAGGGACAGGGAAGCTCAGAGTGGATGGGAAGATGGAGCCAAAAACAGGCCAATCTTGGAACAAAACCTATTTGACTTGAGACTGGGGCAGAGGATCACCTTTAGAAGGACAATGACCATAAACATAAAGCAACAATGGAAAGGTTTGAACAAAACATGTGTTAAAATAGTCCAGACCTAAGTCCAGTCGAGAATCTGTGGCAAGATCAGAAAACTGCTGTTCACAAACTCTCTCCATCAACTCAGACTGAGTTTGAGCAAAAATGGGCAAAAAAATTCTCCAAAAGACTTTCAGTTGTAATTGCAGAGAAAGAATTATTTTGCACACTGCACTTTTCAGTTTATGATTTTTTTTCTCTAAATCGTATATAATTTTCCTTCCGCTTCATAATTGTGTGTAACATTGTGTTGTTGTTCCTTATCAAAAAATGACAATAACATTTATTTAAGTGTGTGGTCATGACGTGACAAAATGTGGAAATAGTTTCGAGGTACAAATACTTTAGCAAGCCACTATGGGTCCAGATTCTCCTTTAAATAAAACAAAAGTCAGATTTTGGAAAGAAGTGATATAGAGTGTGTATAGAATGTGTCTTTATGGGACATGTCACTGGAGAGCTGAAAACAAGACACGCCTAAAGCAATAATTCTCCCTTTACAGCCTTTTATATCAAATCTAAATGACGACGGGGCTTGGCACTTCAAGGTAAAGCCAGGGATGGATTGTTAAAGATGAACTATGAATTCATCTATCTCCATGGAGACAAAGCATGCCAAGTAATTGGTATTAAATAAATCCCCCATTCAACCTGCCGACATGCACATACTGTAAAAGCTTGCCTGACCAGCCAGTCTCACCTATAGTCTGTTCAAGTGTCTGGACCATAAAAGAAAAACTCCTTTCTTTGGATAAACTGTATTTCTCAAATGAGGGAGAGCTCTTGAATATTTCAGTATAGTTCAGAACAAAATCTACAACTACTTTTACTTCAGATTTACAGAGTTTAGTGTTTCACTCAATGATTCTGCAGAAATCCTTGCCCTTTCTTGGTTCTAAGATAAGATAAGATAAGATAATCCTTTATTGTCCACACATGTGGAAATTTCATTGTTGCAACGCAGTAGATACAGAGGAAAAGGACAGATAACTTACAGGAAGTTTAAAAAACACTCTTAATAGAAGAACTCTTACAAACAAAACTCTTATAAACAAAAACTCCTATAGACAAAACCTCTCATCTCCTAATAAGGAATGGAGGGGAAAAATAAATAAATAAAGATAAAAATAAAATAAAAACAGCTAGCGTAAGACAAGATAATACTAATGATAATGGTAAAATAAACACTCTAACTCTGTGTGTTATATGTCCTTTTGAACTCATAAGCCGCCATGTTGGTCTGGACCATGTGTATCTCTGATTGGTTCATGTTCTTGTCAATCACGGCCGTTTGAAATCGGGGAGACAGGATATCATTCCAGACCAAAACGTCTTTGTAAAGTATTGTTGAAACCTGTGGTCTCGGCTGGTCAAGCAACATAAAAGCGGCATAAGAAGCATTTTAAGGTGTTTTTGAGCAATAAAACACTGCAATGAAATGAATGCTAGGCCAATCCTACTCCTTTATTGATATTCCAACGATTACTCAGACAGGAATCTCTTCACGGTCGTTTAGAATGATGCATGATAATTGCTTTGCCTTTGCAGCGGTTGAAACAGATGGCTAAAGCTGTAGTACGATAACTTGATCCTCCCATTGCTGGAGCAGCTTTGAGAGTCCATGGGGTACGTCAGCAGCGCCCACATCCACGACTGTCTGACTGATATGACGACGCACTCCACACCATAAATACATCAATAGGTAATTAATTAGCCTGCTCCAGTGTTATCGGCCCACACAGAGACTGGAAGTGTTCACAGTCAAGGAGAGAGGAATCTGTCATCGTCGTTTGTCTTGTACAAGATGAATAATCATTTGTGTACACTCGTAGACACACATGGGCAGTTTTCTCAGCGTGCGTGTGGGGATTATTGTTCATATGCAGCACAATCTTCTCTCATTTCTTTGGAGTTAGCCATATCTCACTCAGGTTCACCTTGTCTACACATTCACCTTAATTCCCCTCTGCAAAAAATTTAACTGAGCTAAAGAAAACTGGAGCCAACCCACTGCCGATACAAACACACACAAAATAGGAACTAAAATGCTTTGTTTTGCTGTTTGCCGGATAGGAGAATAAAAATCATACACTTTATAATACAGCTATCATCCGTAGAAAGAAACAAATTCATGTGCTCTCAGAAATGCACTTATCCACCCATTCAAAACCCTTTCTCTACGCTTTATGTCTCATCTCTTATGCATAGCCCTGTATTTGCAATTCGTGGCTTCAGAAAAGAGTGCAGCCACACTTAAGGACGCCGGGACGATGCTGTGTTGGCGAGGATTGAAGAGGACTGAAGAGGCTGAGGCAGTTGCACTCCATGTCACACACTCACTGCGGGGTCACAGGAGCACTGCCCAGGCAACTGCCCGGTCCGTCTCCTGGACCACCACTGAACAGAAGTATTTGTACTACTCTTTATGGACTGAAAGGTACAGTACTTTTGGGTTTGCGATCACCTGAAATAACAATGATGACATCTTGACTAAAGGTAACGTGTGAGCTTCTGTTGCAACACATGGGCCTGTTGTTTGTGTAGGATACGAGGTGGAGCCGGCTGTTGTGGCGTGAGTCTGGTCAATTAAAGGCTGAAAATATCTTTGTAACGCTAGCAATGAGACAATAAATGGAATCTACACTGCCAAATCCTCATGCCAGTTTGTATTCTAAGTCCCTAAGACCCTAACCCTTGACAAAAGTTAATAGTTATGCAGCGCAAAACCTGAATTATACAATACAATAAACAATGCATCTCCCTTTTATTTATTTTTTAAATGCTGGCGAGAATACCAAATGCAAAGTGCAAAATGCAACAGTATGAACAATACCATCTCAACATTTTGCTACATCACCTGGCTTGAACATGTACAGTATATCTAAGGTAAACGATAACCCTTACAAGTGTGTTTTTGTTTTGTTTTTTACATCTATTTACAGGAATATGGCATCATAGAACACATGGGACACATGAGAGAGGGCAGTGATGCTCCTACATCCTTTACAATTCACAGATCGACACAACCTGATTAAGTTGTGCTCGCATTAGTATGTGGCACATCTGCGCCTTCAACAGCTGGGTCTGGATCAACCAGCTGTGAAGCTATTGGTTGGTCACACGCTGGTATTTGGAGGTGAGTGGATTTAAGTGTTCATCGGGTGTCGCTTGTTCTCTGGCGCAGTGGTGCATTGACTTCAAACAGGCCTGGTGCCAACTTGGACAAATAGTTTGCCTTGCCTAAGACTCAAGTTTGTGTTTTCAGGTGGCGGCATGTCTTTTTTTGCCTGTATTTTCTTTGGGTCTGGCTGGATTCTGTCACGTATGAGCTTGTGCCTAAAATAGCTCACCTCAGTTGCACATATGACGTTTCTCTGGGTTGAGCTGTACTCCACGTTCCCTTGTCTGCTTCACCATGGCCCGGAGGTGTGCATTGTGTTCCTCTCTAGTCCTGCCACACACCAAAATGTCATCAACAATAGCCACAACACCACTCAACCCACTGTCCGTTTAATCCATTTACCTCTGGAAAATGTCCTGAGCAGATATGATTCCGAACAGCAACGGAGAAAACAGAATCTGACAAATAATGTGTTGAACGTGGTGAACGGTGATGACTCACGTGTCAGCTGAATGTTCCGGTACCCCAAATGTACAACATTCAACACGCTGAAGTATTGTGCTTCAGCCAGCAGGGGTTTGAGGCCGAATACATTGTTCCAAAATTGAGTAGGATGGTGGTATCAAAAATAGTCTGTATTGCCTTGTAATTTGTGCCTAATATTTCTGTGCAACAGGACATAATAGTAATAATTTTCCTCCTGGCAACCACAGATTCTCCAGCATTCAGCACCTCTCTGTGAATAATGAGCACTTGGTGTCTAATACTCTTGGTGTATTGGACATGGTGTAAAAAAACGGATCACATTCTTTTGACTTCTGAGAGCACATCAATGCGGTGGACCAGAATATCAGGTTTACAAGAGAAGAACCGCTTGGGCTTTCTTCATTGGTCCTCTATCAGAGGAGAGGATGGGAAGCTCCAGATAGAAGTGTATAGGAAACCTGCACACACGGATCAGTATCTACTCATTGGCTCTAACCACCCACTAAAGCGCAAGCTGGACGTGATCTGGACATTAGAACACAGAGGTGCCCACCAGCTCAGCGGGCAAGAGGAAAGAGGAAAAACATGTCAGGAATGCCCTCTCAGCCTGTTGTGACCCCGCCTGGGCTCTTCACAAAGTTAATAGTTCACTCTTGGACGAATGAGGGATTAGACCATCTTTTACCAGTTTAGTTATATAAAGTGTCACCAAAAGGTTGTGGTGCACTGCATGGTGACGTTCATGTTGCTGCCTCTCTCTAAACTAATGATGATGTTTTTTTGTTCTATATTTCGACTTGTCAATCTTTTTGAGTAAATTTAGCATCACATTATATTATCACTTGCTCAATTGATTCTGTGGGATGGACATGTCTATTGAAATGGCTCATTGACATCAGCCAGAGTAAGATAAGGGAATTGTTTTTGTGAGATGAAGTTTGTCACAGGCCTTGCCACTCATGGTTGTACAAATATGAAATGCTGCAAAATGTACATATTATCTACATCTTGATAACGGACCATTGTGGCCCAAGCTACTGTTCAAACGTCTAGGGAGAAAAAAGGATCCATAACGATTACTCTAATCTTTCAATTCCAAGAGTAAAACAAGATATCTGTGTTTAGTTTTTGTTTTTTCTACTTTTCCAAGCTAAATCTTATTTGCACATTACATAAGAAAGCGCTTGCAGCCCTCTGTGACTGAAAATACACAAGCTATTAAGGGTTAAAAGTGTCTATTTGCATTTCATACATTATTAGCCGATACTGTATAATATGCTGATTATGAAAGGAAATGTTTGCTGCATTAGTTCTTGTTAATGTTCATCCTAAAATCTTTCACTCTTGTATGAAACCCATTTATGATGCCATTAGCTCTAAAACTCACACACACTCCTCTGCATAGATGAAAACCCTGATTTACTGTACCTCCTTTTTATTTGAGTTTGTATACTCGGACAAAGTATTGTGTAATGTATAGACTCTTGTATTTTCAATAAACAGGTTCCCGGAAAAATACTATCTGAAGGCTTTTATTAATGCAATTAAAGTCTCTTGTCTACTCTTTCTTGGCTTTGTTTTTCCACATACTTTTTAACTTGTGAACGTTTTGATGTTGCCCCTGTTTTTTTCATGATTTTATTTGTTCTGTCCCCATTTTCTTATCCATAATGTTTACTTTAGTATCAACCCAAGGGTAGGCTCAAATCAGTCACTCAAATGTCCATATCTGTTACAATATGTGAGTATAGAGTATAGGAGTCAATATGACACCAAGCTGCAAAGATACAACAGTCAAGAAAATCCACTGTACATTATTTGGCATACTGACAGTTATTGCTTCTAGGGATGAGAAAAGAAAACTTGTTCCAGCTCTCAGATCTTCACACAGACATTCTTGCACTTTTCTATCTGCTGACAGCTTTGCTTCTGCATCTGGGTCGCCTCAAAATGAGATGGCAACAGAAAATAAGCACATTTATTAGACTTTGTCAACCATACTGACCTGACATGAAATGATGAAAACATGGCCAATACAAAACATCAACTGATATTATTTACGTTGTGGATTAGATTACAGTGTCTTCATATCCTTTTATGTGAATTAACCTTGTATTATTAGCTGTATGTAGAGTATTGACTGATGTGTGAGTGCGTGCAGTCTAATATAAACTGTATATCACACTTGTAATATTTTCCAGGTATCATATGCTGTGTTTTTAAGACGTTTTAAGAAGAGTTATATATATCAGTTTCTACTGACAGTTCCCTCTGACATCTGTATTTTGCAGCTTCACCTTCTGTATTAGGGCTGAGCAGAGGTAAAGCCCTTCCCTCGTCTGATAAGGAGCCATAGCTTCTCTGTGAATTGTGGCCAGTTAGCCTGTAATTCTTTTCTTTATTCAACAGAACAATTCGGCTCTCTGTCTCCAAAATACTGGGCCTCTCACTCTGATAAGACACAAAGACCTCCAAAGGTACTCTGTCTAAGCTGCAGGAATTACAGCAATTGGTTCTGAGCTGGATCAGGGCATAATCAGAGCTGTGACCCCCATTGCAGCCTGAGGTATGAAGCCATGACAACAGAGGTGACCCATCACTCTAGACTTGTATTGTATTGTACATTATTACAATCAAAGTGCTGTAACCTCCCGGGTTTTTGCAGTCTTAGAAAAAGGAAAAACTGCTTCATGAAGCACTGTTCCCTCTAAACTGTGCTCATGTGCAATTGCACACTGCTCCAAAGGTCTCTGCACAAAGAACATTTTCACTGCACATAAATTCAAAATCCAACCTTTAAAATAAAATAAACACATAAAAACATATACAATGTGATTCAGTGAGTGACAGGCAAGGGTGGACTGGCATACAGGGATTTTCCCGATGGGCTGATGGGTAAAGTGTGGCAGGAACAGGCAGATTTGAGAGGGATGGCAAGGTCAAACAGTCGTAGTAGTCGTTTTAGTGCATTGTTCATTTCACTTTGACATAGTGATACATGTTTCCAACAGAATTACCCCCAAACATGAGATTTTGGGGTTCTCCACTGAGAAGTACATGTATTTTCACATTCTTCGTCAGACAAGATAAAATGACCCTCTCTTTCCAATTTATTTGTAATATAATTAGTAGAGTGGCTGCCTGGATCATCAATACATTTATATAATTTTGATATTATTGAAATCTCTGATTTAAAAGCTTTAACAAATAATTCCATCAAAGCATTATGGTGGTTGTTGCTTTGATACATTTCTTGGTTATAATAACTCCTTATTTGTAATTCCTATAAACGTCCTCTTTCTCCTGTCATGGTCACTGTCTGATCTGGTGTTATATGTTTTGTCATGTTTCACTCACAGTTTTCTATCTCTGCTTCTCTTCGTTTCCCCCCTTCCTTCTTGTTCTCCCTCTGGTTACCGCCCCTTTTGTCTCTCTGCTCACTCACAGCAGTATCTCATTGTTAATCACTGGGTGTAGTATTTTAGGTGTTGCGTTTCCTTTGTTCAGTGCGAGATTGTCTGCGTTGCCCTGTTAGCCTCAGCATTTGAGCGGTTTTGATTCTGAGTCCTATTTTTAACTCTGACTCTGATTTCTGCCTGCTCCTCGTGATTCCTGTTTGCCGTCATTGACCTAGGACCGTCTTGTGATTCCCTTCTGCCTGATCTCTGATGTTGCCGTTTGCCCGGGTACCGAACCTGGAAAGGATTTACGACTACGACTCTCGCCTGCGCTCTGACACCGCTGTATGCTGGACCTGACCACTGCTGGAAGAACTTTGTATTTATCTGTCTTATTTTGTTAAAGACTGTTAATTCATCGCCTGTTTCCAGCTCCGTAATTGGCTCCGTTCTGCCGTTCGTGACATCTCCAGGCCAAAGCATTCTTTCTTACAATCTGTTGAATCTTTTCTACGTTTTGTTATCTACACTTTAAATCTTTATTCTGTGCTGTTAGGTGCAAAACCTTGGTCACAACCAGTTTAAGAATGTTATATCTTTGTTTAGATTGTATTTTGTGATTAGTTCTTTCAATGTTGTAAGTACAGATTTGATCCATGGCTTCTCAAGCCCCTCCAAATGACTCAACCGTTTGTCATCTGCCAGTAAGGCCTGTGCAGGAACACCTGGCACATTACACTCAATATTTTTCCATTAAGCTTCATATTCTGGGTCACATCAGTACAGCAGTGCTCTGATTTGAGCTGAAATCAAGTATTATTTGGGACAAGGCAAACACCAGCCTACTTTTTTGATAGTTGATAGTAGTGTTTTGAACCGGATACGTGAACCTGCACAGGCCTTTATGGTTAAGGTACACTTTTTTTGTCCTCCTTCAATGCCTCTGGGGCAACAATTCAGGAGCAGCTGGGACCCATCTTCAGATCTTTGTGCCAGGCTTGATCAGGACTACCTTCGCTGGAGGATTTTACCTATTGTGCATGTTTTGTGTTGCTGGATGTGTGATTCATTGCAGCAGAGAAAAAGGATAATGTGTCTTCTTTAAATGTTTATAAATGTATCTCCCTATGTGACCGGAGTGTTCCTGCGTTGTGTTGTTCAATCGAGTGGCCACGAGACACGATTTATCCGTTTATTCACTGGTAAACAGAAAAACATCAAATAAGTTTACATGTGCCACGAGGCAAATCCAGCCCAAACTAAAAAGGGACATAACAACAATTAAATCAATATACAACATATAAAACATGAAGGATGACACGAGGGATGACTGACCTCTTCCCTGCACGAAGATATTAAAAGGGAAGAGGAGGTCACGACCATCAAATTTATAAGGGGAACACACGAAGAAGAAGGGGCTGGAGGACACTGACAACACAATAAAACAAATACCAGGCATGTTGAACACAATATAAAACAAAAATAATAAAGATTTTGTGTGATTATAAAACAATAATACATGAACTGGTTACACCTATATCATACCGAAATATCAACTTAGTCAACATAATGTCTGTAAACTATAGAACTACTGCATCAGAGGCAGAATTCTTGCATTTCTTACCTCGACTTGAATTAAGTGATTTCCTAAAACAGCTCATTCATTTGTAAATAGATTGTCACTGTTCAGAATCAGATGGAGAGCACAGCTGACACTCTCTTGCACTCTCTCGCTCTTGCATACTATATTTGTACACTTTGACAACTTTATTACAGCACAGGAGGGCAAACTAACAAGTGAAGGCTTTAAAATACAATCCTTCAAACATGTCACAGCCAGTGATCCAGGTGAGATGTCCTTAGAAAACCTCTGTCTACTCTTTTCATTCCCCAGAGGAATTATGGAAAAAGTTGAATTGTAAAGAAAATAATATTAATAATATTTCACAAAACATGAATAATGATATTACTTTATAGATTAATATTATATAAATGTCTAAGAAAATCAACTGTTTTAAGTTAGCTCCTGTGCCTCCGCTGCTCCATAATGTATTGGCTGCTCTTCACTCTGCTCATGTTAAATTCTCCAGCTTTGAGGCATTATTCTTAAATATACCCAAGCCTCCAGGAGATAGGCAAATCTCCCTTAAACACTCCTGCTTTCAAATCCCGTCTGCACCCAAAGCCCCCCAGGCCCCCAACAAGCTTATCAGTTCACTTATGCATCCATATGTGCAGCGTTACATGCGAGAGCTGTGTGCCCTTCAATTTCAGTTTGTCGAATGGAAAAGTAATGCTTCCACTGTTGTCTTTACGTGGGTTTTGTTCTTTTTATGTCACGTCAGCAATTTGTCAACCTTCGTGAAGCTCGGTGTGTCATAAATACCAGTCTTGCGGCCTCTACCACAGAGCACACACATGCAGACGTCACTGAGGCACAATAAACCAGTGCATTCCTGAAATAAGCACTCTTCTCGTTCAGTGCTGCAGCTGTGAGCCCGATACCATGACCCCTCTATGTACACAGTGACCCACTGAGTCCACTTGTCACTCAGTCATGGTCTAGGTGAGGACTGGGCCAGGATTACACGTCAAGGATGAGAGGGCTGAAGGCGAGGTGCATTCTTCACATTCTGCATGCATGAGCACGCTGACACACAAGGATAATCACTGATATAGACCAACCATCAGCTGTTCAGGAAACTGCTGTAGAGTTATGCAGTAAAACAAGGAAGTAGATAAAAGACACAAAGGGGTTTTGATCATAAATTTCTATATTAGTTTGCATATTTTTTTCAATTTTTTTTAAACATATAAAACAGAACAGAAAAAACACAGACACACAAAAACTGAACATGACAAGAGAGAGAACAAAAAGGAAACAAAAGACATCTCTTGAAATAAAGACACATATATTTAAGATGCACTTAAACCAGAGGGCACATGAAGCCTGCGTAAGTTCACCTGGAAGACCGAACTCCATCTGCATCGACGGCCACGCCAGAGCCGCCTCTCCCCAGCTTGTCCGTCTGTGAGAGTCAGATTCCTCCTTCACACGGAACTCTTCCAGGTTTCTACTTTTCCCATGGAGGTTTTTATCCGGCCGAGAAGGAGGGTCTAAGGACAGGGGACTCCCGGGACATCGCCCCTCGCACATGCTCCCCATCCTCAATCAACGCACCCAAGTCACTCCTCCCTGTGGGACGTCGCACCTCCTCTGCACCTCCTCTGCACCTCCTCTGTACCTCCTCTGCTCCCAATCAGCGCACAGCCGGTCTCATTTAAATCCTCATGCAGTTGGCTCGACTGCTTCAGACCGTACTGCGACCCACCACCTCCCCTCCTCCTCCTCTGCATCCCTCTCATCCTAATCATCTACCCTCTCACCAGTTCTCTTTTGGAAATTATGGAAGGGTCTGACATTTTCATTGTCGATGCATATCTATTGTGAGAAACAGAATCTGAAAAAAACATTACATAAAAATGACATTGTAGAATTTTTGAATAATTTACGTGTGTGAGAAAGAGGGAAAAGTCTTACCACTAAAATATGCTATAGTAGATTGACTTGTGTAAATTATTCAATGTTCATGGGCATTAACAAGTCAACAATGCACTTGAATGAATGGCTTTTTAGTCTGTGTAGAATTGTAGTGTGCAGTATTTGCTGTTGATATCGGCAGCTCTATATGAAGTAATACAAGCAAAAGAAAGATTATGTCGGATGACCAATCAACTTCCAGAATAAAGTAAATACTTGCGAATACCGGTGTGTGAATGGGTGACTGGTTCCTTGAGGTAAAGTGCTTTGAGTGCCTTGACGGAGGAAATTTTAATTAGGCACAAGCTCATACGTGACAATTGTGATTACTCTCTCTCTCCATCAGATACGACTTTTTCTATCTTTGGAAAATATCAGATTTTGTGCAGAATTTCATGTTTTCAATTATAATAACTCTAATTTCTTGAACTTCTTCTTAATGCTTCGGTGATTATGAAGTAACACCATTTTACTTTTGCACATTTTCGGCTGCTCTACCTCATTTGTCCTGGGAGTAAACTGTGTATCTTCACTGTGGAGCGCTGCAGGTAGGAAAAGCTGCATTACACCAGGGGTCACTGTTGAACTGGAACATGTGCGCTCATGAGTTTAACACCACATCCACAATATCTGCCTCTCTATGCTTCTCTGTCAGGGCAAATGTGGAACGACAGCACAGGAACAATAACTTGATTTAATATCTAGGTCACGCAAAATCTTCTCATCATGCCAAAGAGAATATTTATTGATGCTGCGGTGGGTGACTTGGCTGCAAGCTGTTGTTAATGGCCAGATTTGGGATGAATAATTAAGTCATGATAGAGAAGGTGCCTACAGTGAGTGAAGCCATCATAAAGGCAAAGGAGATCAGGGACGCACTGAATAACTGAGAGGGACATGATTGATGTGGCTGATTTGAACAGTATGGGGGAGGTGTTTTGTAGGTCACTGTAAAAGGTGCGCAATTACTTGGCAGTAAAAATAAGAGCATTTATGTAACAAATATCAGTCAAAATAATAATGAAATGGTCAATTGAAGTGAGGTGGATGCGTGCATTGTTTTTGTGGTAATTAGGTGAAACAAGCAGTCCATGTAGCGTTTAATAACTTGAAAAATGGGACGATAGACAGACTTCATAACAGTGTTTTTTGGTCTTACAAAAGGAAATGTCTGCTTGAATTATGGGGAAAGTAATTTTGTAATTTGTCATGTAATTTGTGAAAAAACATCCACACACACGAAATCACATTTGAGAATCATTTATTTTAGCAAAACATGACAAAGTTCTTTTTTTAATACTCAAAATACCATTATGATACAGTGCCTGAAGGCTCCACACGTGCTATTTTTACATGTATTAATTGGAAAACGGATCATAAATCATTTAAAGACCTTGTGATTGTATCTCCAGTTGTTTCACATGCGACGTGTCGTGTGAAACGCTCAAACACACATAGCTGTAGTAATGGAGTGACCGAAGCTTATCTTGCACCGCATTAATCAGGGGATCATTTCTCCATTTCCAGTGACAGTGATGTAACAGTTACTCGAGTAGAACAACAAGAGCGGATCCTAACGAGTCGCTGATCAATGAGGGTCTTTACACTGGGCTTTGTGGACGGAATACTGAACGGACGCTGAGAAATACTGAGAAAACACTGGTCTTTGGAAAATGGCCTGTCTTTAAACATCACTCTGAATAAACACACTCCAAAAGCACTTTGTGGACAACAACATATTTCCTGAACTTGTGCGGTTATAGATCAGCACTTTCTTTTGTCTTTTGACCTCCTAGAATTGTCATGTCTGTGCCACTGGCTATTTGTTTGCTTCTGACCTATATACTACCAAAACAAATGCCCCTATTTATTAGCAGCTACAAGAAGGATACTATATATACATCAAACTAAAGATTAAAAATGTTTTCCTTTTTATTGTTTATACATTTTAACAAGACAGAACAAGACACAAGAGTGAAAATGTAGAAAATAAAAGGAGCACCGGTTGTCAGGAAAGTCAGTCTGGTGTAAGTCCACTTTTGGATCTGTCTCATTTGTCCCGATGTCTGGCAAATTTGTCCATTTTAAACTTCATTCCATTTAAAATATTTAGTTATAGTCATCTGGACACTGTTTTTAGTAAAATAAGACATTTCAACTCTCATTCAAGAGTCATTCTCAAGCTGCGGATCGAGTACATGACAACAACTGAATATTCTTCTACAATGGAACACTCCTGGACGAATGAGGAATCACACCGACACGTCTGGTGTTATTTCAGTCCAGTCCTTGACCAATCCACAGGTATCCATCTATTGTTTCTATTGTTAGAGTTTTACAATCGAGATACATAGTTTTGAAGACAGAGGGAATGTCGGTGTTTAAAACCTCATTAATCTCAGGCAAGGAAACGTCACAATTTTGGATAAAAAAGTCACGTTCTAGTGCTGCCCAAAGTAATTGCCTGTTTAACTCTTGAGTTCATTTAATTGTTCATATCTGTATGTATTTTCTTTTGATATTTTGACAGTGTTTTGCTTTTCCTAAGATCAACATTTACACCAATAATAATAATAATACTGCAAATAAACATGTGTAGTCACTCTCATTTAAACATGTCGCCCACTTCTGCTCACTTATTCCTGTCGGCTACTGCAAGATCTTTTCTGGCTCTTATGTAAACTGTTAAGACTGAATAAGGTCGAGAAGGAGAGTTTTAATATCTCAGGCTTGATGTGAACTTGCTCCAGGAAATCAGTTTTTCTGAAAAGGCAATTGGAAAAAAACAATTCATGAATGCGTAATGATGTTATAAAACTGTGATATCCACATAACAAACGCTACAGAGCAATGTTGTTTTTTCTTTTATTCAGCCATTAAAAGAGACTAAAGTACAACGCTGTTTGCAGATGTTCAGTGGAAGCTAGTAAAATGCGAACTAATTCTATTTACAAGCCCCTGAAAACGGACTGGCCCGCACTTTTCATTAAATCGTGCCCAATAGAAGGAATATAAAAAAAATAATCTCATTTTAAAACCTACAATAAAACGATTTGTAGTCACATTATATATTTACCTCCACGGGCTCTTAAAGCACAATACGGGGAAACTGACTGTCAAAAGAAAAAGCACAAAATGGCTGAACAGAAATGTGTAATGATGGGAACAGAAATGGAAGTACATCTGCAAAGTGTATATTAAACAGAAATCATAAACTCGCTATGGCAATTATTCTGTCTGCCATTTTGTCGGATGTGTGTTGTGATGGGATAGAAGAGCTTATGCATCAAGCTGTCAAGTAAATGGTGTCCTCCCCTCTGTGTGTGGAAATGACAGTGGGATGAGTGAACGTGATAGTGTGAAAGTGTGTGCAAAAAGAAAGTCTGAGACCAGTCTGCAGGAGGGGCCCGTGAATCTCTATCTCCGGGCTTTGTAGGCCGTTCAAAGCTCAAAGAGAGGGGGAAATGTACTTATCTTTTTCAGCAGATAGGATGGGAGGGTGTGGGGACATTGGAAAATCAGCACCTGTGAAGTTGAGCTCTCGTGAGATTGAAACAGTGACAGAATATTTACCGAATAATCTTTTAAAGTCTAACTCGGAATCTTAAACAGGTAAAGAGGCTGCTGAGGGAAAACTTCAAAGAATATCAAAAGCATAGATCTAATTTAGGGGTAATTTACACTATGTTTATTTAAGTACCCACATTATCTACTAATTGAATGTTTCTTTGCTGGCAGCTTGTTGTAACTCACTAATACATGTTGCTGTATTTAATACATTTGATACACAAATATTATTCCAAACTCTCTTTTAAATTCATACGTTTTGTTGTCTAATCTACCAAACCTGCCAGACAAGTAATGCAATAAACCATTAAGGTCAAGTCTGATATGAAACTTTGCTGTTATAAACATCTACCTGACCTCTAACTATGTACACTTGTAGTCTGCACACACAACGTGAGGCTGTCTTATGGGGTCATGGCCAGCACTGAGGCAAATTCATGAGCAGACATCTTTTATTTTGCTGGCAGATTGTGGGATAAACCAATCAGAAGGTTTGACATGGAGACCTGCTGGTGCATTGATGAGATTTGGAAGGCGTTTTTCACGGTTCTTGCTGCCCTGGGATTTCATGAAAAGCGGCAGAAAAGCAGCAGACATGATTGTTTCATTTGAACCAATCTTTCATTGTTATGGGTTTTAAGGCAACTTTGGGCCTTAGATGGGGTACACCCTAGATCAGTGAATGCATTTTATGATGGTAAACACCATAATTTTCACTGTGTGCCTACACTAGATGGTTTATTGTAAAATTGTTGTAATAAAGAAAAATGTTTTTTTTTCCCAAGCATTTTTGCTGGAAAAAATTATGAAGCTCAAGTGTGTTCAAGTCACTTTCACTTTGGCCCATGTCACCCTTGAAAATGAGGTTTTGACCACAATGCATTTTTAACCCTGTCAGATAAAGGTTAATAAATACATTTACGTTAATAACCTAGTCATTCTTACATTCAAGATCTTTCCAGTAGTACGACCCTTGTCTATGGAACAGCCTGCCGGAGAACCTTAATGTAATCTTAATGTAATGTTCTTTTGTGGTATGTGTATGTTAAGATTGAATAAGGTTGAGAAGGAGAGTTTTTATACCTCAGGCTTTAAAGATGTGAACCTGCTCCAGGAAATCTGTCTTCCTGAAAAGGCAATTGAAAAAACAATGACTGAGTCTTCAATACCGCTGGGGCCTCTCCTAGGAGGCTTGGTCAGGACTACCTTCACTACAGGATTTGACCTATTGTGCATGTGTTGTGTTGATGGGGGAAGCCATGAGAGATAGAGTGTGGAGCCTCCTGTCCCTTGGGAGGTGTTCTGGATATGTCCCATGGGGAAGAGGCCCCGGGGAAGACCCAGGACACACTGGAGGGAATATGTCTCTCGGCTGTGCTGGGTACACCTCAGGAACCCCTTGGAGAAGGTGCAAGAAGTGCCTCGGGTGAATGAAGACTGAGAGTCCCTCCTTAGACTGCCGCCCCCTCGACACGGCCCCGGATAAGTGGAAGAAGATGGACGGATCATTGGACATGATGGCCAAGACGATTATCCAATCAGAAAGCAGAATGAGCCTCACACGAGTTTCTCATTTGCATTGCCAGTTTCAACCTGTGTTTTGTCCTCTCTCTGGTGTGATTGGACACTACATAAAGCCCAGCACATGCACCAATCATGAATCATGAATCAGAGAAGAAGATGAACATGGCCATGGCCTGTCCTTATACTGACTTTTAAAACCATTAAGACCACAGGCTACTTACACATAACTGAGGAAAGTAGGAGAATGTGATTTGGAATAAACTTTTCAATAACAACACAGCCCAATAGATGGCGCTGGGAAAAAGCAGGCCAAATGTTTCAGAATAACTAAAGCTGATCACACTTCCAGCAGTCATAACCATACTTTTTATTAAGTGTGACATTGTAACGCACGCTGCCAAATCTGTAATGACACTGGTGAAGCTGTAGAGCTACTTTTCGGTGGACAATCATTTCCTTGGGAAGCAATCACTGGGTAATTTTGTTTAATTTCCAACACGTTTAAATTATGCCCAAAATGAGGCCTGTCACTGTTGTTTCATAATGACATCATCTGGCAGAGAAGTTTAGTGATCCCAGGGGCGGTGTCAGCATCAGCCATTGTACTCTGTGTTGATCCAACTCATCTGCCAGAACAGAGACATTTTCAACTTTAAAAGATTAAACAATAGAATAAATGTGAAGAAAACACTCAACAATTATGTCATGTTTGTATCTGGAATGTAATCTACAAAGTTAATTATCCGTTGATTTAAAATAAAATCAGTCCTTTTTCTGTTTTGTAAACAATATAAATGAGAAATTATACATAGTCTAGCTTTATGACAGTGTAATACATTGGATTCCACACAAAAATATGTATATATTTATAGTAACTCATTAGAGTCGGAGCAGGTTAGTGTCATTCAAGCTCCCACGACAGGAGAAAACATTTTGAAGGCTGATGATCTGGATCCATACACCAGAAAACAAAACATTTAAAAAACATCAACGTTTTAGCCTTGAGAAGTCTACCAAAAGTACCCCCCATGTTGGTTTATACTGTTATCCTAGTCTTTTCTCTGAGGGGACTATCGAGGTACTGCACTTACTCTTCCATACACAGAGCATTCCTCCTCTTATTCCAACACACACTCCTGAATTCCGGCCCAGCTCAAATAAAATACTCCCTAATTCATCTCATTTTCTTTGCTAGGTTATCAACTGTAACAACATAGAGGTGAAAGGCTGCTGAGATGTATAATACTGTACTGTATTTTGGTTTTGAGTTGATTTAGTTCATATTTCACTCAGTGTCATTTATTTATGTTGAATATTTCTAGTTTAAATCCTTCTATTAACATCCAATACATGTTTTGGTTCATTTTAATGTGAATGTCCACTATAGTGTGCAATTAAAATGTATCATCTATTTAACACTGATGTAAATGTATAAGAATGTTCATGTATATTTGGAGGAATAGAGTAGAATAACACTGATAAAGAGTCAGCATTTCCTTTGTGAACTTTATACAACATTTTCATGTCGAAAATTACCCTGGATTCTTTCCATTTACCGTGAGAAAAACACAGCTGAACAAGTTACAACAGAAGAAAACTATTGAAGTAAAACACGTATTGTGAAGATGTATGAACAGTATGCAATTACAGGACTGGAGCGCTATCATCGTTGGAAATTCAGCTTAATAATGATCAAAGCTTTCACACGTACGTCTCCAGAAACTACCTCCTTGTTTTCCATCCCGCTTTCTTTTCATAGCTGTGTTCCTCTGGTGCTGGACAAAGCTGCTGTGGTCGGCCGTATCGGAAACACTAAAGACTTCCAGGTGCATGGTGTGTGTCAGAAGCATCTCCACACGGGCCACACTGGCCACACTGGCCACACTTCACACTTCATGTGGAAGGGCCTATGCCATGTTATTCAAGTTTGGTATGCGACATTTGATTACCTTAAAGTGCAAAGAAAAAAACAAATCGGCCAAATCGACCAAATCGACCAAATAAATAAAATAAATAAAATAAATAAAATAAATAAAATAAAATAAATAAAATAAATAAAATAAATAAAATAAATAAAATAAATAAAATAAATAAAATAAATAAAATAAATAAAATAAATAAAATAAATAAAATAAAATAATATTTGTAGAGCACATTTCATACACAAGGCAATTCAAAGTGCTTCACACAGCAGGAAAAATACATTGAAATCACAAAGAAATTACAGAAACAGAAATACAATAAAATTGACTAAATAAAAATAAAAAAAAACACCTAGCCACAAAGGGTAAGGTGTTTTTGGAGTCCAACTCCTTTTTAAATCCTTTTTAAATCAGTCCAACTGATTGTACATACTTCAGTCCAACTGATTGCCAGTGGTCCCCAAACTTTTTGACTCGAGGGCCACATTGGGTTCTAAAATTTGGTCGAGGGGCCGGGCCAGGAAAATATGGTGTGTTTGTGTGAACTAATGAATTACTATAAATGACACGCAAGATTTGACCTGTAACTTGTAACAAAGCAACAAATGCAAGGCTCAATGTACAAATTGTTTTCCAAATGCATAAAATAATTATTAATTATCTACTGTCTTCTACTGTCCACAAGAGTCTTCTACTGTCCACAAGAGTCTTCTACTGTCCACTAGAGTCTTCTACTGCTCACAAGAGTCTTCTACTGTCCACTAGAGTCTTCTACTGTCCACAAGAGTCTTCTACTGTCCACAAGAGTCTTCTATTGTCCACTAGAGTCTTCTACTGTCCACAAGAGTCTTCTACTGTCCACAAGAGTCTTCTACTGTCCACAAGAGTCTTCTACTGTCCACAAGAGTCTTCTACTGTCCACTAGAGTATTCTACTGCTCACAAGAGTCTTCTACGAGTCTTCTACTGTCCACAAGAGTCTTCTACTGTCCACAAGAGTCTTCTACTGCTCACAAGAGTCTTCTACTGTCCACTAGAGTCTTCTACTGTCCACAAGAGTCTTCTACTGTCCACAATGTCCACAAGAGTCTTCTACTGTCCACAAGAGTTTTTTTTTTTTTAACATAACTTGGACAAGCTTGGCGGGCCGGATTGAAAGGCCCAGCGGGCCGGATGTGGCCAGCGGGCCGTAGTTTGGGGACCACTGGTCTAAAATAGAAGAGTGCAAAGAAAAATCCTTTCAGTCATATGCGCAAAATAAATAAAATAAATAAAATAAATAAAATAAATAAAATAAATAAAATAAATAAAATAAAACTGCACCTTCTACTCACTTTATCTTACTGTCCAGATTGAATACTGCACGTTTTTCCTTTTTTTTAAATGGAAAACCAGATTTGGTGAAAAAGCGTTGCCTCCTCCTCTTTCCCAAAGCCGCCACATCCGGGTTCCTTTTGCTGGAGGCGAATGCTACGTTCAAGTGCTTCTGCTTAAACCGTCTGCGGTGAAACTGAAAAGGGCCAAAACGACGCAAAAAAAAAGAAAAGAAAAAAAGAAACTATACCCGGCAATTTTGCGAATTTTCACCGAAAACCAAAAATCATCAAAACCCCAAATTACTGTCACGTGATTATGACGTGCGTGCATTTTGGAGACATTTGGGAAAAGCGTGCGCATGTCTGATCCCGTGTTGCACTTGAACGCGGCACAAGTTGGGGCAGCTTTCAGCGCAAAAGGCGGACGGAGGATCCAGCTGCGGCGCGCGAGAGTGCGTGAGCGTGCGTGAGAGTGCGTGAGCGTGCGTGAGAGTGCGTCAGCGTGCGTGAGAGTGCGTGAGAGTGCGTGAGCGTGCGTGCGCGGACGCGGTTATAACGGCGCTATTGAAGTTTGGGAAACATCACACTGTTACTGCGGGCTTCACTTCCAGAGAGCGCAGTAACTTTCACACACGCGGCCGCACACATGTGAGTCCTCCCTCTCGCGCGAGCCATGTCCAAGAGCCTGAAGAGGAGGAAGAACCACTGGACCCACAAAGTCCACGAGAGCGTCCTTTGTAGGAATGAGGAGGGGAACCTGGGGCTGCAGCTGGAGGGCGGCGCGGAGCACGGGCACTTCCCGATGATCGGCGCGCGTCTCCCGCACGGACAGCCCAGACACAGCGGTAAACTCCTCCAGGATGAACTGCTCTTGGAGGTTAACGAAATCCCCGTGGCCGGACTCACGACCCGGGACGTGCACGCGGTGGTCCAGCACTGCAAGGACCCGGTGCGGCTCAAGTGTGTCAAACAAGGTAAAGAGTTTGTGCAACTTTGTCCCACCGCACGGGACTTTGAGGTGGCGCGCTTTTGTTGTGACATCGCGGGGTGAAAGTGGGAGCATATGTTGAGGATTGTTCTTTTCTGCACAGGAGAATACTTACGGTTGTTGTGTTGTGCTTGCGTCATTTCGTTTTTTGCGCTTTTCGTGCGTTTCTGCGTGTTTTGATTGCGTAAAAAGGAGTCCAGTTGCCATGGATTTTAGGGGGTGTGTTTGTTACTTTTGAGGCGACCCCATGCTGTATACACGTTTGAGCCTGAATGTAGCATCCACAACTCTGGTGATTGGAATTACAATTTGACTTTCAGTGAGTTAAAGGCGGTATGGACGATTTTTCGGCGATTTGAGAACGCAGGCGGAAGTGCGCATGCGCACTCCCCGTGCGGACTGATACAACACACACGTGTGTTTGTTTATTAGCGCATCGCATCGCTCGTCTCCCGTAGATTTCTGTCCACTTCTGCGTCAGCTCGAACTGTCTTTCTCCGTCTTCATTTTGCCCCGTACACTGAGGGAACTATATTATGATAGATCCATGCGCTTAGGCACGCAGAAACGTGGGGACGAGCCTGACGCGGCTGCAGGTGAGCGGTAGGTGCGTTTTATGATTGATACGTGGCAGGACTAATGATTTATCCACGCCACGAGGAAATATGATAAAAAATTTGCTGAAAAAAATCGTCCATACCACCTTTAATCGTGTTGTTTTTGAGCTCTTCAGTGATAACATGTAACCAGCGGGGCCAAACTTCTGTCTCTGAGGGCCGCATTTTGAAACTTACACAGGCAGAGGGCCACAAACAACCTGGCAATGTCAAATGTGTCAAATGACAAAGTGAATCATTCAAAATGTTGCTTTTGACATTGTTTCAACGAGCCCCCACACCTTTCATAAGACTTGGAACATTAATATAAGATTGGTATAACATCAAATGCTTGAATGTTTCCAATTTTACCTTAAAAAATACTACTTTTTTGTTTGGACCTACTTGGCAGGAAGTTGGAGGGCCAACAAAAACTGTCCCGAGGGCTGCGTTTGGACAATAGAGTTTGATTGGTCTTTTCACGGGTTTCAGAATGATGGAAAAAAGAATAGGAAAACATCTTTTGGTGGAGAAAAAGTCCTCAAAATGTTGCATATAACAGCAAGCTGTGTGTGTATGTGTATGTGTAGGTGTGTGTTGGTGTGTGTATGTGTAGGTGTGTAGGTGTGTGTTGGTGTGTGTATGTGTAGGGGTGTGTGTATGTGCGTATGTGTATGTGTAGGTGTGTGTGTGCGTGTATGTGTAGGTGTGTGTTGGTGTATGTAGGTGTGTGTTGGTGTGTGAATGTGTAGGTGTAGGTGTGTGTGTGTTGGTGTGTGTATGTGCGTATGTGTGTGTGCATGTGTGTGTGTAGGTGTGTGTTGGTGTGTGTATGTGCATATGTGTATGTGTGTGTTGGTGTGCGTATGTGTATGTGCGTATGTGTAGGTGTGTGTGTGTGTGTGTGTGTGTGTGTATGTGTAGGTGTGTGTTGGTGTATGTAGGTGTGTGTTGGTGTGTGAATGTGCATATGTGTATGTGTGTGTTGGTGTGCGTATGTGTATGTGCGTATGTGTAGGTGTGTGTGTGTGTGTGTGCGTGTATGTGTAGGTGTGTGTTGGTGTATGTAGGTGTGTGTTGGTGTGTGTATGTGCATATGTGTATGTGTGTGTTGGTGTGCGTATGTGTATGTGCGTATGTGTAGGTGTGTGTGTGTGTGTGTGCGTGTATGTGTAGGTGTGTGTTGGTGTATGTAGGTGTGTGTTGGTGTGTGAATGTGTAGGTGTAGGTGTGTGTGTGTTGGTGTGTGTATGTGCGTATGTGTGTGTGCATGTGTGTGTGTAGGTGTGTGTTGGTGTGTGTATGTGCATATGTGTATGTGTGTGTTGGTGTGCGTATGTGTATGTGCGTATGTGTAGGTGTGTGTGTGTGTGTGTGTGTATGTGTAGGTGTGTGTTGGTGTATGTAGGTGTGTGTTGGTGTGTGAATGTGTAGGTGTAGGTGTGTGTGTGTTGGTGTGTGTGTGCGTATGTGTGTGTGTGTAGGTGTGTGTGCATGTGTGTGTGTAGGTGTGTGTTGGTGTGTGTATGTGCATATGTGTATGTGTAGGTGTGTGCGTGTATGTGTGTGTGTTGGTGTATGTATGTGTGTGTTGGTGTGTGTATGTGTATGTGCGTATGTGTATGTGTAGGTGTGTATGTATGTGTGTGTTGGTGTGTGTGTGCGTGTATGTGTATGTGTAGGTGTGTGTTGGTGTGTGTATGTGTATGTGCGTATGTGTATGTGTAGGTGTGTATGTGTGTGTGTGTATGTGTAGGTGTGTGTTGGTGTATGTAGGTGTGTGTTGGTATGTGTAGGTGTGTGTGTGCGTGTATGTGTAGGTGTGTGTTGGTGTATGTATGTGTATGTGTGTGTTGGTGTATGTATGTGTATGTGTGTGTTGGTGTATGTATGTGTATGTGTGTGTTGGTGTATTATGTGTATGTGTGTGTTGGTGTATGTGTGTGTTGGTGTATGTATGTGTATGTGTGTGTTGGTGTATGTATGTGTGTGTTGGTGTATGTGTGTGTTGGTGTATGTATGTGTATGTGTGTGTTGGTGTATGTATGTGTGTGTTGGTGTATGTGTGTGTTGGTGTATGTATGTGTATGTGTGTGTTGGTGTATGTATGTGTATGTGTGTGTTGGTGTATGTATGTGTATGTGTGTGTTGGTGTATGTATGTGTATGTGTGTGTTGGTATGTGTATGTGTCAATTGGACTGATTTAAAAAGGAGTTGGACTCCGAAAACACATTACCCTTTGTGGCTAGATGTTTTTTTTTTATTTATTTCTTTATTTAGTTAATTTTATTGTATTTCTGTTTCTGTAATTTCTTTGTAAGTAAGTAAGTAAGTAAATTTTATTTATATAGCACCTTTCACAGACAGAGGTCACAAAGTGCTTCACAAAACACAGAATAAAACAATAAAAACACAAAAAACTTAAAACAAGTGCATTTAAAAGGCTTGACTAAATAAAAAGGTTTTAAGCTGACCCTTAAAAGCAGTAACTGAGTCCAGTGACCGTAGGGAGAACGGAAGATCGTTCCAGAGTCTGGGGGCAACAGCCTGGAAGGATCGGTCTCCTCTGGTCCGAAAACGGGTGCGAGGCAACAACAACAGTTTCTGATCCAAGGACCTTAGTGAGCGAGAGGGAGCGTACGGTTTAATCAGATCGCTGATGTACGATGGGACCTGACCATTTAAAGCTCTAAAAGTTAAAACAAGAATTTTAAACTGTATCTGGTAGGAGACCGGCAGCCAGTGAAGGGCTTTGAGAATGGGTGAAATGTGGGCCCTTCTATTTGTGTGGGTTAAGATCCTCGCTGCAGAGTTCTGGACCAGCTGCAGACGAGAGAGTTCCTTCTTGTTAAGACAGGAAAACAAGCTATTACAATAGTCTAAACATGAAGACACAAATGCATGAATTATAAGTTCCAGATCATTTTGAGACACCATTCTCCTGAGCTTAGAGATTTTCCTCAACTGAAAGAAACAGTTCCTCGTCAACAGCTTGGAGTGGTGCTCTAAAGACATGTCTTTGTCAAAGACAACACCCAAGTTTCTAAGACTTGGTTTAGCAGTCTGGCCTAAAACACCCAAGTACTGGTTTATCCCTGGAATGGCATCATCAGGGGCAATAATCAGAGTTTCTGTTTTGTCAGCATTTAGCTGCAAGGAGTTTTGACTCAGCCATTGTTTTATTTGCACTAAACAACTGACCAAGGAGTTCAGCTTCTGGATCTCAGAAGGTTTAAAAGAGCAATAGAGCTGAATATCGTCAGCGAACAGGTGATAGGACACATCACTAAACTCTTTAATGATCATTCCCAGGGGAATTATATAAAGCAGAAATAGGACAGGACCCAAGACGAAGCCCTGAGGAACTCCACACAACAGATCAGCTGAGTCGGACATTATTTGGTTTGCAGCAACACTAAAGCTCCGACCGGATAAATATGAGTAAAACCAATGAAGAACTGACCCCGATAGTCCAATCAGGTCCCTCAGTCTGTTCAACAGGATATGATGGTCGACAGTGTCAAAGGCTGCAGACAGATCCAACAGAACTAAAACCGTGCATTTCCCAGAATCAGCAGACATCATAATGTCACTGGACACTTTCAGCAATGCGGTTTCCGTAGAATGATGTTTGCGGAAACCAGATTGAAAAGAGTCGTGAATGTTTGACTGATCAAGGAAATCTGACAATTGTTCAGAGACCACCTTCTCAAGGATCTTGGACATGAACGGGAGCTTTGAAATAGGTCTGAAACTTTTGGCGTCTGTCGGGTCCAAGTTTGTTTTTTTTCAGTAAAGGCTCAACTATGGCATGTTTAAATGGACCAGGAAACACACCAGTAGAAAGAGAGAGATTTACCATTTTGGTAACCCAGGGGCCAATAACATCAAACACTTTGAGGAAGAGCCTGCAGGGAAGGGCATCTGATGAACAAGAGGAGGGTTTCATCTTGGTCACCAGAGCTGAGATGTCTTCTAGAGTGACAGGCTTAAAAGAAGACCAGTTTTGGGAAACATGCTCCACAGAAACAGGTTTATCAGACAATGGGAGTGGGATTTGGTCTTTGATCATCTTGATCTTATCGATAAAGAACCTGAGGAATTCATTGCTGTCAGCTTTGCAGAAAACAGGAGTAACCGCTGCAGTAGGACAAACAATAGAATTTATAGTGTCAAACAACACTTTGGGGTTTTTCTTGTTGGATGTTATTAGCTGACGGAAGTAATCAGATCTGGAACTTTCCATCATTTCATTGTAAGATTACACAAGATCTCTGAGGTGTAACCTATGGACCTCAAGACTGGAGGTTTTCCACAGACGCTCAGTTTTCCGACATAGTCTCTTTAGGTTTAGGATATCTTCATTTATCCAAGGACAAGCTTTTTTCTGTGATGACAGGGTGGATTTGACAGGTGCCACCTGATCTAAAATGGATACACAGTGGCTGTTAAAGGAATTAATTAAACTGTCCACATCAAGACAATTCATAAACAAATGAGGATCAAATACAGCAGAAAATTGGACGGCTGTATTTGCAGTGATAATGCGCCTCTGAGACCTGATGTTTGAGGGCACAGGCTCAGGAGAAAAGTTCAATTCAAATAAAACACAGCTATGATCGCTCATATGGATATCCTCCACACAGAGGTTAGCAACACTCAGGCCAAGTGAAAACACCAGGTCTAAAGTGTGTCCCTTTTGGTGAGTGGGACCTGAAACATGCTGCTCAAAGTTAAATGTTTCGGTCAAGGTTAAAAGATCCTTCGCAGGGCATGATGAGCCATCGACCCAAATGTTAAAATCCCAAAGAATTAAAACATTTAGTGCGTGCGTGCGTGCGTGCGCGCGCGTGCGTGCGTGGGTGTAGGTGGGTGTGGCTTATATCAAACTTATGTGTTCACTTTTCATGATTAATCTATCTCTTCTGTTTGCTGGAGAGAGATATTTTTCTCCCTTTGCTCTGTTTGTGTTTGTGTGAAAACTGTTCTTCATGGATCTGATGGTGATGGACTTGTACAGTAAATCCTTCAGTGGCTGTTTGCAATCTTGATCATTTGTTTTCCTTTCTTGGATTTAAACTACTGGACGAATAATAATACTGTAACTTAACACTTAATATGGATTCATTGTTAAATACTAAATATCAATATCTAAGAATGCTAAATATCAACTTTTTTTCTTTTAGATACTAGTTCAATAAGTCCTCTAGAAGTTAAATCTGCTTGTCACTAAGTTATTAGAGGAAAGATGGATGTTATGTGTTCGTATAAGTATCGTCAGTGGGTCTCATCATTTTGCCCATCTCTATGTCTACAATAACAGATGTGAATAATGGGCACAAATACTGTTGGATGAGACTGATTGCATTAATGTTATTTATCTATGTTATATGAGGGTTCTGTTATTACTGCAATAGAAATAAAGCATAATTTTGTCAGGAGAAAGTTAATATCCAAGTTACTTCTAATGTACGTCGTGCTCCAAAAAGTTCATTCACCTGGGCAGTGGGCACATCCTCAGAACATCGTTTGATTAAAAGTGAATATATTATTGGTGGTCGAGTGGTTAAGGCAGGAGGAAATGGCTCAAAGTGCATGTGTCGTAAGTGTGATTCCCAACTCCAACAAATTACAGCATGTCCTCCCTTCTCTCTCATCGCCCATTTCGCTCTGTACTTTCCTACGGGCAAAAATATATTTAATAAATGGGAGTGTCTGCAGTGCCGCGGCGCGCGGCTGAAACTGCCATGTTATTTTTGTGCCGGCTCTGGAAACTGCGCCGCTATTTGACCGGGTTTTAGCGCCGTTTTAGACCGCGCCGGGTTAATGTTAGGGTTAAGGTTAGGGTTAGGGTTAAGGTTAGGGTTAAGGTTAAGGTTAGGGTTAAGGTTAGGGTTAAGGTTAGGGTTAGGGTTAGCCATGAGGCTTTAACGGGCTATAAGGGAAATGCCGCGGTCCCTGAAACTGCGCGGCCATTTGACCGCGCCGCGGCTCTCCAGCCACGGCCTTAATAAATAGATACAAATTAAAGTGAATATACCGTATTGCAACTTTTAAAGGTGAGCCCATATTAGTACAGCAAGTGTGCCTTCTCATTTCAAAAACATAAATTGATGATGTATGCTAATGACTTAAATAATCTTACCAAATACAGATTAAGTTGGAAGTATAGAAGGGAGCGATTACAGCCCTGGACACAGTATGTTTCATCAGAGTGTTAGACTTGGTCCAGGCAGACGTGCATGTAGAGACGGTCAAACCCGCAGCCCGGAGCAGCGCTCCTACTCTTGAGTGATGCATCACAAGCTGAAAACATTTGTGCTCCAGTGTTGTAGTTGTCATATCTCAGTGGCACCGCAGTGACAGGCTCTTACCGGAGGTGTGCTGTGCAGCTGAGCATCTGAGCATTGTGGCGTGTGCAGGTAAGAGCCGACATTTCCAGGTCAGCCCAAGGCAATCTGTGTGTGCAGGACGGCCACTTAGAGCAGGCCGGTGTTGGGGAAAGTTGTTACAACAGACGGATCGCAGGCAGCTTTGGCCTGGTCCATATGGCATGGCAGAAAAGTGTGATTGCACTCTCCCTTTGCTTTTAAAAGGTTCTGTTTAACTGACAGCCCGGCTCTGGAGACAGCGTCAGAATAATCCATGCCACAACCTTTTAACATAAAAAGATAATAATACCCTTTCTATAGAAATGTAATATCCCATAGCTGTTAACACCATTCTATTTTTGGGCGAAATGGGTTTGCACAACAGTGTGGTGAATGAAGTGCCGCCCCTGACATGACATCCTGTGGATGGCCTGTGCACAGAGCAGTCATTATCTCTGAGGCAAAGCGCACATTGTTTTCGTTTGAGAGCACATGCTTGGCTTCATTTTGTTGATTTATGTGGCACTATTCTTCTGGGTGGATTTAGAGCTGCACCTACACACTGGTATTAACGTATGATTAAGGGATTTAGACAGGCTCTAAGATTTAGACTTGCATTGACATTTCATGCCGAACTGATTGTGGGAGTTTGCTTAAGGACTTTGTGTAAATATGACTCGACAATCAGGGCGCAATACACAGCTTAATAAGATGACATTATCCACCTGTTCCCTACTGTTCCAAGTCTACATCAGAGCTGCAAAGACGTGTGTGCAGCGCCTGCCAATGCTGGTTATGCCAACAGTTTGTTATTCAGTCCCAAGCATTGAAACATAATTATATATTTGTGACATAAAAAGTCGCATGCTTTATTTTGGAGAATTTGCACAATGAAACACATAATGTAAGAAGAAGACATCTAACTAAACAGAATCTCTGCAGGATGTTCCTGTCCTTGTATCAAAGACACATTGCAGCAGGAGCCTGGGTGTTTCAGCAGCATCACAACTTACTGCATATTGGTTCTATATATTTGATTGTAACCTGTTATTAATGAGCATAAATTACAACATAGGCACAGTCAAGGGTCGGAGGGTGTCCGGTTTGGGGACCACAGGATTCCATCTCTGCTGTTTGCAGACGATGTTGTCCTGATGGCTCCATAAAACCCGGACCTGCAACATGCACTGGGACGGTTTGCAGCCGAGTGTGAAGCGGCCATGGTTCTCGACCGGAAAAAGGTGGCTTGCCCTCTTCAGGTGGGTGGGGAGTCCTTGCCCCAAGTGGAGGAGTTCAAGTATCTCGGGGTCTTGTTCACGAGTGAGGAAAGGATGGAGCGTGAGATTGGTGGTAAAGAAGGAGCTGAGTCGAAAGGCAAAGCTCTCGATTTAACGCTCAATCCACGTTCCTACCCTCACCTATGGTCATGAGCTTTGGGTAGTGACCGAAAGAACAAGATTGCGGATACAAGCGGTCGAAATGAGTTTCCTCCGCCGTGTGGCTGGGCGCTCCCTTAGAGATAAGGTGAGGAGCTCGGCCACACAGGTGAGCTCGGAGTAGAGCCGCTGCTCCTCCACGTCGAGAGGAGCCAGCTGAGGTGGCTCGGGCATCTGTTCCTGCTCCTGCGCGCCTCCCTCGGGAGGTGTTTCAGGCATGTCCCACCGGGAAGAGGCCCTGAGGAAGACCCGGGACACTTGGGTGGGACTATGACTCTCGGCTGGCCTGGGAACGCCCCGGTATCCCCCCGGAGGAGTTGGAGGAAGTGTCTGGGGAGTAGGAGGTCTGGGAGTCCCTGCTTAGACTGCTACCCCCGCGACTCGGCCCCGGATAGGCGGAAGAAGATGGATGGATGGATGGAAATTACAACATTTACAAATGCTATATATTTGAATAATAACTATGGCAATGATCCTATTGCCAGTGATTAACAATAAGATATATATAATATTTTTTAATTGGAAAAAGTCTGCAAAATATTGCATATAACAGGAAACACACACTTTCTTCTTTGAGTTTATTTACAAAATTGTAACGTTTCGGCCAATGGCTTTTGTCAGGTAAAGGATTATGTATGTGTACTTTATGCTACAATTTTAGGCTATGGGCTAAAATGTTACAAATTTGTAAGTAAAATCAGTGAGGAAGGCCGAGTGCTAGAGACTTCTGAAGTGTGGCCAGCTGTGCGTGCACCCTCTTACGCAGCTGCCCCACTGTAGCATGTGCACGTTTTTCCTTTTTTATACTGTAACAGGAAACTGAAAAATGAATATTTAGGGAAATACTCTTTTTAAGTTTGTCCGTTTAGTTCTCTCTTCTCTGAGTCCCGACCTTGGCCCGGTGTCCTCTTTAAACGTGTTGTTTTATTTATGCCGTAGCATGAGCATCTGAGCGTCTCGACTCACAGGGAGTTTAATGTTAGAGTAAATATGCTTTGTAAAGTCAGGACAGTAGACTTTGATTCTGTTTTCGGAGATAAAATAATAGAAAACACTTCACATTTTTGGATAGAAATTACGTCTAGTTCTACGACTTCTTTGTTCTAGGCCTTTAGTTCTTTGTACCATTTCAAAAGAGCCTCAATATTTTCTTCAATCACAACTACCACTTTTAAAGCATCAAAACAAACATCTATAAATGCTTTCAAATTGTTCACATTTGGTTTAGGACATTTGAAGGACAGTTCTTGTACGAAAAGTTTAATTAGTTTGAGTCAGATTTTTTTGATAACCCTCAGTACAAAAGTTTTTGCAAACAATCAATGAGCAATCTAAAACAGAGCTATAATCACAATTTACCATCCAACGTCTGGGTTACAGGTCCAAGAGCTGTGGGAGTGAGTCAAGATGCTGCACAATGTCAGTAAAGCTAATTGCTGCAAATGTATGTCTATGTTTATGATTATTTAACATGGGACCGTGCACATTAACTAACATGTGTTCAGGCCAACATGTAAATGTGCCAGAGTTAGCCATGCGGGCTAATTTTCATCTGTAGTCCCATTCAAGTTGTAACTAACGATTATTTTAGTAATCGTTTCGTTTGTTGCTTATTTCCTTTGATTAAGCAATTAGTTGTTCAGTTCAGGGCAGAACTGTGAATATGAGATTTCTATAACATTTTACCAAAATGAAGCTAAAGAAATGCCACTTGAGAACCTATTCATAGAGTGTGTTTACAAGAAATTGCTTTTTTCATTAACAATACTAATATGCAGTGTTTTGCTTTAACAAACTGTTCCCAATGGCTTAATTATTGTAAATACACCACGTCCACATTATATTCGTCCCATCAGATTTGCTATCGCTCATGTCCTATTAATAGCATGAGTGATGTACAGCCTGATGACAGTAGAGCGGTCAGTGTTTGTGTGAGCGCTGCTAGGATGTTGTTGTTGTTGTTGTTGTTGAGTCAGACGATGTGTTGCCACGCGGGAGTACTGTAATGATCCTCTGCAAAGTCACCCGTCAGTCTTCTGCCTGTCAAGGTCCCATTGCGACTGTTCGAACAGCGGCAAGTGCAATGTAGCAAGTGTGCCCTCCTCAAAGACACACGTATGTATATGTAGTGGTACTATAAAGCTTGTGTACTCGAGTCTGGAACAGTGTCCCCGGGGCCCGCACCACTTACCACATGCTGCTGTTCGATGATGCCTGACAGGGGGTTTGCAGAGACAGCCTGTTGACATTGCCGTGTTACTCTTGTCTGACGACCAGGCTCACCTCCAGGGACAGGTAATGATAAGGCATGAATATCTGCCCAGGCACACACGCACACGCACACGCACACGCACACATGCACACACGCACACACGCACACATGCACACACACACGCACACATGCACACACACACGCACACATGCACACACACACGCACACACATGCACACACACACACACACACACACGCACACATGCACACACACACACACATGCACACACACACACACACACATACACACTCAAACATACGGTGGATTCTCCTGTCAACACAAGCCATCTAACTTTGTGTGATGGAGTTGGGATACACGCATTAAACAATAGGAATTCAGAATTAGTATAAATTTTCACAGGAATCAGTTTGTATTGCAATTTGTGTCACAGATTGACTTTTATTAAAAATACACATTCCCTCAAAACTGCAGTATTGCTGGTACATTACTGGCAGGTGCTTACTTCTGTTGTAATGCGTGTTATTGATGTGTGGTATTGTCTCTCTCTATTAAAACATCTGAACTTTACACAGTTTCCTTGTTGCTAACAGTGTTTGCATCACTATTTGCGCCTAAAGGCAGTACGTTCCCGCAGGGCTAATACGACCACATGTCAGTGTAGAGCTGGGCGATATAACAAAAAATGCAAGGACTTCATTTTTTTTTATAAATTTGATTTCATCTTATTTAAAAAAAAAAAATGCTCTCAATATTTCTTTCCTGAAAATAAACAAAGATTTTAATCCGTTCCATTTTTACAGGAAAAAATTACACTTCCCCTCCAAAGTGTGAACTCTGCTCCAAACCTCATGTTTTCTGCTGAATGACTGTGGACCGTGGACTGTGGATTGACTCTTGATCTCAATTAACATCAGATTCATTGTGTCGCCTTATGTTGATAGCTTTTCTTCTTCTTGTCTTTTAGTTCGATTTTGATTCTATTGTGAAGACAACATCAGCTTGTGTGAAGCGCAGGCAATCGGGCCATCGCTGAACCTGCTTTGACTTTGGACACAACCTTTCTCTTCTTTTTTGTGGATATATGAGTCAATCACTTTATCTAGAGAAGAGGTGTCGAACATGTGATGTTTTAATGTTTTAATCCGGCCCGCAAAACATTTCTAATTTATATGTATTCATTTCTGATTGATAGAACTTCATGTCCTACAACTCTTTGCAGCGCCCGCCCCTCACCTGCACTGCTCAGCGCTGCTGCAGCGTCTTGTGCAGTGCCGAGTGCCAACTGCACCAAAGTACACTTTACATATTTGACTTGAGCGGGGAAAGAGACGAGTGGCTTTGGGAAACACGTTGAAGAAGGAAAGGGGAACGTTTTGTGGATGTTAGAGCTGTGCTAAAAGTGACGCTAATGTGGAGCTAACAACAAGAAAATAAACTTCTGATGCTCTGTGAGGAAAACATCCAAACCAGTGCAAACCTGGACAGATCTGGAGCCACAGGTATAAACACAGGTCAGAGTGTAAAAATATTCTGTAAATACTATTATAACTTCCAGTTTTCTTTTTTTTCCGAGCTATGGAACATATATATCCCTAATAAAGTATATGAAGTAATAAAAAATATAGCCGCAAGCGGCAATGATCGGCCCTCGCCACGCCGCCGCCACACCGCCGCCACGCCGCAAGAGGAGGGGGCGCTAACGCGCCCCAATTGTCCTTTTATTACGCCTACTGCTGAATCTGTGACGCTGTCACATCTTCTCCCCTTTGTTTTACCATCAAAAAGCTATTTTATTTTGAATTCTTGGCAAAATGTGCAGCTTTGCCGCACAGACACCGTGACTCTTTGAATGAAAATGTGGATAACTTTTGATGGTCATGAAGATGAGTCTCACCAAATTTCAGGTTAATAGGGCTGACGCCCTGGGAGGAGTTTGTGAAAGTCTAAAGTGTAAACATGTTCTGGCGATTTCCCCATTGGAATAACATGAAAGGTTTCGGTCATCGTTACGGCAACGCCATAACAATTATGACATGGGTCTCATTGACTTTTTTGATGGGGATGCTAAAATTGAGTTGTGTGTCAAATTTCATATAATTTCGCAAAACTAAACATTTAACCTCCATATAAAATCTGTAGGGGGCGCTGTGGCGCCAAATGAATTTATTTCACTTCAAGTAGGTTTAGGGCAAAGAGTTTAACAACTGATTCTAATTTGACGCAATTCGGACTTTATCTGCGCAAACGGCAGAAATTTTAAATATGGGAGATTTCTGAAATTCTAGCTACAGTTTGCGGCTTCGCCGCTCAGAGACCGTGAGAGGTATCAATGTAATTTGGATAACTTTTGATGTCCCACTCCTCAGTAGCATTTTCACCAAATTTCAGCTTTTTAGGGCCAACGCCCTGGGAGGAGTTCGTAAAAGTACGACGTTTGGAAAAACTCCGAAGTCATGTTTAGCCATTTTTGAAGCAATATGGCCGACATTTGGTTGGGCGGACGGCATTGCCGTAATAATATTTTTTACTTCTCTTGTCACCATCTACCTCTGCGCCAAATTTCATGATTCTACGATCAGATTTTTTTTGGGTCATTTCCCATCTCTCAATGCATTTTTGGTACATTTGGTGGCGCTGACGCGCCAATTTTTTTTATTTTAGAAAAGGGAAATAGCCAGAATGTAGAGAGGCACGATTTTTAGAGGTGTGCAAATTTTTGTGACTTTTCGTCAATGTTCACTGGGTGAAAAATAGGGGGGTTGGTCCCGGAAGAGAAGAAAGAAAGAAAGAAAGAAAGAAAGAATAATATTCCGATGCGAAAACAATGTTTCCCATTTTTCAAATATCATAAACTATACATTTTCGGAAAGCGCTCGCGCTTTCCTACCTCATGGTGTGGGTCCCTGGTCACTGACGGGTACTTTCGATAATTTTGAGTGGGCTCCGCCCACTTTGTGTTTTTGGCCCTCTATACAGTAATAATGTTCAATTTTTGCATTACATGCTTATATGCACGGAACATGCAAGAGATGGGGAACGTATTCGTGAGCTACTTAGCGCAAATGAGTGCTTTATATGGGGATGACGACCGCAAGCGGTCGTCATCCCAATGTAAAGTGCTCGTTTAGTGCGAACTTTTGCACGGGCTTCGCCCGTTTACAACGGTAATGTTCCATTTTCCTACAACTAATTAGTATGCACGGGGCGTGCATGAGTGGAGGAGTGCGTTAGTGAGTGTTTGGAAGTGGGCGAGCGCTTCGCGCTCGATTTCGTGCGCACTACGTGCGCACTTTCGCAGCCGTGCTTCGCACGGCCTTACGAGATTAATAGGCCTCTCGCCAGCTTGTGGCGCTCGGGCCTAATAAATAAATGCATTAACATGACAAGAGTGAAGCTGCTGTGAGCTCTGACTGTGTCCTCACTAATGCAACTCTGTGAATACAATCAGAATGCACTCATTTGATTCACTACATGAAGCGTTTATTCTCACTACACTTAGACTATCAACAATAGTTAGCTCATATTGAGTTTGAGCAGCAACAGGTCTGTGATATCAACATTTCATATCAGAAATCATATCATAAGTCCTTATTCCTGTTCCTGCTGCTGATGCATGAATATGGACTCAAAAGTCTTTCACCTGCTGCAGATTTGTGCAACTGTGTCCACATAGAACTATTACTAGGCTATTTCATTTTTGTAGTTTTATTTTTTATGGTATGTTCTGCCGACCCAGCGTGAGCGTTGATAATCGGCCTCTGCTCTAGAGTTAAGAGAAGAACAGAGGTTTGATCTGACAGACATCTGACATAAAGGATGAAAACGCTCTCATCTTGTTTATGGCTATGCACTCAAATAAATATGTAAATATATTGCAGGCTTTTGTCATTCATAGAAAACTGACATAGTTAGCATAAAGAAAATGATTCCGTAGCATAATTTTGGTTCTACATACAGTACATTTCGCTGCAATTTGTGTGGCATGCATTCTTTCATAGGATTATTTGAATGTGTTTTCAGCTCATGTAGAAGTGAACAGTTTAAAAGAGTTCATATAGAGGGCTCTTGACCTCTTTTGTCTCTCAGTTGTTTGTGTAGCGCTCTCAATAACACACTTTTGACCTGAAGATAAGCACAATCTTCAGTGGAACCAAATCAACGCTGTCATCTGCAGTGGGTCTTCTGCATGTAAAGGGTTCTCTTTCTCCTCGTTCGGTCTTTATCGTAGAGACTCATCTTGAACTCAAATAAGAAAAGTGTAGACCCAGCGGCCGCGAGAATCAACTAACCTCGCTAAAAATGTGGAGTTGCACCCGGTGGAGAGCTTATGGTTTTTTGCGAGGCAGATAATGCAGAAGTTTGTATTTGACGTTGGGAGAATTTAATTTTTTACACCCTCTGCCTGGCAATAGTATGAATATAAATGAGATCTAAATGGGATATTTCAGAGGAGAAGCACAGGGGAGGATTAAATTGGCTGACCTGCTCACAGACAGAAGCCAATATTAAGGAAAACACCACGGCCCACGCTGGTTGTGCTGCTGAGTCTCCAAAAGAGAGAACAATCGATACGGAGCGATAAAAGCCGTTCTGTGGGCGATGGTGGCTCCAGCTCCACTATCTTCAGGGATGTTTTCTTGTTTGCTTGTACTAGTGTGTAAGATTGGCAAAACTAAATAGTAGTTAGAGGGGACTGAGGTGAATAATGAAATAACCAAGGCAGAACTCAGTCTGATATTGCATTTTATCTTGAGTGAATAGAAAACAAAAGGGTGCAAGCTTGTTACATATATTGGCAGTGGTGGAAGAAGTAGGAAAGTACAGATACTGGAGCAAAAAAAATGCACTGTCAATGAATGGTCTATTTTCAATCTTTTTTCATATATAAGGCGCATTAAGCAAAACAAGACGTGTACCACAAAAAATCGCTTCAAGGTCAGTAATCACAACCAGAATTCATCCATATATAAGGCGCACTCGATTATAAAGCCCACTGTGATTTTTTGAGAAAATTAAAGGCTTTTAAGTGCGCCTTATCGTGCGAGAAATACGGTACATGTTTAAAATGTTACTATTAGAGTAAAAAGGGAAAATATTTCATGCAGATTTTTGATAACTGTTAAAGAGTAATGTGTAAAGTTGTGATCTTGATAAATAATTGTGCCGCTCAGTGTTTGTAGATTGTTTAAGCCAAACTTACGGCAGAATATCACTATGAATATGTTAAAAACAATCCCTCAAATGTATCAAACCAAGAGAAAACGTACCCACTGTAAAATGTATTTGAAGGCACTGTAGCTGATTTATAATGTCTGAAAATGTGAAAAACAGAACCAGTTAATTTTAAACTCTCCTCAAGTCCACATGTGTTGTATCTATCTATACCGTCTGAGCATCCTAAATATTTGAGATGAGTTTAGAAGCCAAGTAGATGCTTTTACAATAGATCTGTACTGGGGCAAAACAGATTATACTTTATTACACGCAAAAAGTACAGATACATAAATATTTTACTTTCCACCACTGCATATTAGTTATATACAGTCCTGTTTATAGATTGAAAACAATATCAGGTGCCGGTCGTGGTCGAGTGGACATTACACATATGCCGGCCATGAGGAGCGAGCTTGGATCTAGCACTTAACATTTTGCTGCGTGTCTTTCCCAGTCTCATCCACATTTCACGCTGCGCTGCCCTGTCAAATAACATTTCATAATATCGCCTGTGTGTGTGTGTGTGTGTGTGTGTGTGTGCGTTTGACTCTTTGCGATGCCTGTCCAGTCCCTTCGCTTTGGCGCTCCTTTCTCTCGTTTTTCCGTCAGCGAGGTGACCCGGAGCTGCTCGAAGCCGCCTCATCATCATCACTCCTGGGAGCTTTTTACACGTGCCACACCGTCTCACTTCCCACCTTTTGCTCACTCAGTCATTTCATCCGTTTCAGCTCCGGGGATCCAAAGGAGGCGCTGAGGTGTTTGGGAGGTAGAAGACGAGTGGTGTGGTCCGTCCCATCACTGTCCCAACCCTCTGTCATATTATTCATGCGTCTCTGCTGCTGTCAGTGTGAGAACTGTGAGGGACTGAATTTTGGAGTGAATTTAACTGACCACCAGAGCCGCGTCTGCTTTTGTTCCAATGAGGGGTAGAAATGTCAGTATATGCTCAACCAGTTTTCCCTTTACCTGTAATACCCTGAGAATAGAAATGTGTGTTTTATGCTTCTCTTAACATTTATGTCTGGCTGTGCAGTTGATGGAATTTTAACCGAGATTCAATTGTTGGCAATTGTCAGTGTTCAGCTTGCGTCTTTTTGATCAACCAGTCTACTGCCAATCCTCTGTAAAGTAAAAGAATGCGGAGGAGTGAGTCGAATTTGGAAGAAGAAATTGTATTATTTGAAGTGTGAAATGGCACTGATTAAAAGCTTTGTATTTGTTCATGAAATTAAGATTGGAATTGTCACTTGCTTGCTTCCCTTGACCATATCACTCAGCCCTACAGTACAAGTCCCTGGACTGTACATTTCTATGGCTTTAGTAAAGTGTATTCTTCTGAGTGAGAAATGTGTAAGAAATATGGCACAATATTTCATTTTTCCTTAAGGGATGTTACCTGGGATTATTCCATAGTCTCTTCTCCCCTGGATTTTGTTCTTTTAAACATTGACTTTGAACTTCAGGAGCTTCTGACAGATGGGTCAAATTGTGACCTCTTGACTTGAGTCTGAAAGTGCACGAGTCGTATATTCAGCCTTTGCCTTTTGAAGCTCAAAGTAAAACTCAGAAGTTGAGCTGCTCAAGGCCATAGTGCTCTATTACCTTTTAATTCAAACGAACAACTTTCTCCATTGTGTGTATAGAGAAAGTGAGATGTAATGTAGAGCGAGTCGCTTACAAGGTTTGGCCTGAGGCAATGGAGCCACGCTGAGCTGCTTTTGAACCACTAGGAGGTGCAGAGGGGACTAGGCTACTGTCTGCAGCAACATCAACTCCTCATTCTTCATCCATAGGTATGCAGTAATTAGACTCAGGTCAAGGGAGTATTTGCCCTGTGTAGCTTCCATCCAAACACAAAAACCCTAAAGAAGCTTCTTTTTGCCTTGTAACTCACTCCTTCAATTAACAGAAGCTTCAGACTTCACTCCCTCTTCTCCTGGCGTCATGTTAGCGCGCTGCCACTTGTTATGATCTGCTTCTCAACGCCATACGACTCTGTTGCTTTAATTACTGCGGCCCGGGTGACGGCAGTTGCAAACACAGGCTTTAATGAAAGAATGCAAATTGGCCTCGTCCTCCCTCGTCCTCTTCATCACTGTCTTTGCTTCACACATGACGCTCCACAGGCAGAAATATGGGATGGAAATGGGACTTTCACAGTTTATCTACATTGTATATTCATAAATATATACAATGGCTTTTGAAGAGGCATGCTTTTGTTTTTGTTTTCTAAACTATAAAGACCATTTGGCAATAAATCCCTTTCTGAATCTGATTCTGATTTAGTAATAATAGAAAACCATGATCAATCAATACATGACAATGACATTGTTTTCAAGACCTATAAAATACAGTATATACATTAAAAAAAATAAAAAATAAAATGTGAATGTAAGAATGTATGTTTGCAGTGCATCTATAATGAGAGTGCATTATAACAGGACATAAAATGTGCTGTTGAAGCACATTCCAGTGTACATCTAAATTACACTCTTTACTGTGTGTTTCATTAAAAACCATGAGGTTTGACAGCTGCAGTGGTGCCCAACGCAAATAATCCCTCTCTTCTCCATAAGCTTGTTAACGTGTCCAGTAACTGGGGGTTCAGTCCAGGGATTTCTGGCCTCTCTTGGCTGCTCCTTTACTCCTCGCTCTCCTCTGTCCGTCCTGGGTCCCTCTGGTAGACTGGATTGGTTTATTTCTGACTGGGTTGTGCTCACAGCCATTACAATGAGTGATGGCTCTGTATTATTCAAACTTGAAAGCAGCCATTGTTATTTAAATTAGCGGTGGCAAATGAGGCTGCATAGTTGAGCTTCCTCTATTCCCTCTCACATTTTCGACTTCCTGTGCAGCTTCTGTATCGCTTTCCTGCACTCTCCCACTGTACTTCCGCTGCCAGTGTGCAGTCGGGTGGGCATTTCATCCGGACCCTCCCACCCGGACCCTCTCAGTCACACCCATGTACTGCTAATGTACCGGTATACGTGATTTTGCTGCATCAGTGGCGTACTATCCCGGGGGAGGATTTGATTAATTCCACTTTAGATTTATCATTTCCTGCTACAAACGCTAGCTTCATACACAGGCAGTAAGGATAGCTGTTTAAAAGAAAAATAAATTATCCACCGCATATTTTCTACATATCTGTATTTTTTATGTGAATGATTCAGAGCCATGATGAGCCAGATTCTTTCATGATTTTTTTTTCTTTTTCTGGAACCAAATCTTTCATCTCTAGTTGTTAATCTGAACTAAAATAAAGTGGCGCTTGATCAGTAGAAGGTTGCCACGGATTATTTGATCACATCCCTATTCTTTTGCCTGTCAATGACTACAGAAGGAAATAACAATCATGTAGTTTTATATACTTGGAGATTTAATTACCATCCTGCTCTTACCATTAATCAGAACAATGGAAATCAGTAAGTAGTGCGAAACATTTGCGTCATATATTTGAACCTACATCAAAAATGAAGGGTAAGCAGAGAACTTCTGTCTACATATATAAATACATACAAATTCTGTCTCTGCTGAAGCTTAGCCAACAGCTTAGTTTCATTTGAAATGGCCATATAAGTTCCAGTCCTGTATTATTCCATGCTATCTGAATGCTGATTTCCTGCTGCTGTTTATATTTTGGTTACTTAGTCATGCCTCCCCCTGCTCCTTCATCCAAATCTCCTTATGTCCCCCTGATGCTGCTTTAATCAACATGTCACCAGTGTAAATGAAAGTACTATGTTAAATAATGCATAACAATGCATACTACTTATTTAGCACTTTTTATAGACACTCAAAATGACTACACGTTGTATTCATTCACGTGGTGGTACTTTAATATTGTAGCCACAGTAGACTGATGGATGATGGTTGTCAATCTGTGCTATTGGCCCCTCCGAAGCACCACCAGACATTCACATACACACCTGATTCATACTAGGCACTGTGGGTGAAGTGCCTTGCCTAAGGACACAGGGACTCTTCCTCTAGCACCCTATTGTGTCAAGTGGTGTTCCAGTTGTCCTGCCCTGCTCAGCTCCCGTGATCCGACAGGATTGGGCATTGGCGAGCACGTGTAGCTTAAGTAGCAAGAAGTGTCCAGACTCTGAAATTGGCATAAACTCTCTTGGCTCGAGGTGATAAGAAGGTCAAATACTAGACACACAGCTCCCTAAACAGCCCAGTGTAGATCCCACTGTGGAGGCAGTGCTTATACGGATTTTAAGCCTGGTTTACAGCTGCAGACCCGCTCGGTTCAGCTGGAGATGTGTGTAATTCCTCATGTTAGCTCCGACCCCCCACAGCGAGGCAAGAGCCACTGATCTTTTATTCAAGAGTCAGACCAAAGTTGTTAGAGGAGTGATGTTAGAGTAGACGATAAAAGGTGATGTATGGTTATTTGAAATATCTTCTGTCTAATTGTATCATTTCGAAGACTGCATTTGAGTTGTCATTTTCAATTGGAAAAAATATGAATGCTAAAAATGTGTCTCGTTGTTGAAGGTACAAATTCGGATTCTCTGATCCAATTGAATCGATTTCTTGGGGGGGCCGAATCATACTAAATGTAGATAAACTAGAAATGAGGAGCACTTTATCCTGAGTGACTCGCGGTGCTATTCATTGTGTAGTCGAGTGACCTGAATGTTGATGTGCCACTCTTTGAACTTATGGCACTCATCACCACCAGTGAAGACCCACCAGTGAAGACCCACCGGTGAAGACCCACCGGTGAAGACCCACCAGACCCACCGGTGAAGACCCACCGGTGAAGACCCACCAGTGAAGACTCACCGGTGAAGACCCACCGGTGAAGACCCACCGGTGAAGACCCACCAGACCCACCGGTGAAGACCCACCAGTGTGTCGCTGCTGAACGGCACCTGAGCACCGGGCCATAACGGATGAGCCCTCCCTCATTCTCACTCCTCTTCCTCCCCGTCATGGCTCTGAGTCAAAGGGAGTCACTCTTGCGGGAATGTGGAGAATGTGGCCAGAGTGAACACAATGAACAGTGCTTATTATGACACTTGCACTCCCTCCTTATGTGGGCTGTACACTGCATTTAGACTGGAAGTATGAAGGACAAGATTACCCCTTTTTGTCTCCCCTCTAGTTTAGTCTTTTTTCTGCCTTACATGATTGTGTTAAAGTAGGTCTCTGGGCTGCCGATTAATGAAGTGTCACTTTAAACCCGACTGTAAAGATTTAATGAGGCTTAACAGATTGAATAAAAGTGTAATTATAATTTTCAAACGTTGCCGTCTCTTTTAAAGAAATGATCTGACCTACATAATGAGAGGATAATTTAAACCAGTGGCACTTGTGATTCACTTATGGACAACAAGATTTTTTTCTTATTATGTATGATTCATTTTGAATGTGAGGCTTTGTGTTACAGAATTAACAAAACATGCTTATGCTGCTGATACTGCTTTTCCATGTTGTTGTATCAAAAACAGCTGCATTGATTTCCCGGGGGACCCTGAATAATTGTGACTGCTGCTGTGGATCTGGCACGTGCAAAAGGGGAGATTTATTTGTCCTTTTATGACATTTATGTAGTCTTGTAATTAATCTCACATGTGTTTGTATTTTGTATAACTTTAGATATCCCTTTAACAAAACACTAATCTTGCGGCTGCAACCGCAATATTCATCTCAATGGAATTGAAATTGCAATTTCAATGGATGAAATTGGCCTCAAAGCAATTGTTTTAAATACTATATCATTTCTTCTACAAACTACAATATGTCCTGCCTTATTTGATGTCTCCTACCATCTGTTTGCTGACGATGTTCTGCTATTTTGCTCTTTTAAGCCTTTTGAGATCCAGAAGCTGAACTCCTTAGTCAGTTGTTTAGTGCAAATAAAACAATGGCTGAGTAAAAACTCTGCAGCTAAATGCAGACAAAACAGAAACACTGACTATTGCCCCTGATGATGGCATTCCAGGGAAAAATCTGTATTTGGGTGATTTAGGCCAGACTGCTAAACCAAGTCTTAGAAACCTGGATGTTATCTTTGACAAAGACATGTCTTTAGAGCACCACTCCAAGCTGTTGATGAGGAACTGTTTCTTTCAGCTGAGGAACATTTCTAAATTCAGGAAAATTGTGTCTCGAATGATCTTGAACTCATAATACAATTCATAAACTCTTCACGTTTAGACTATTTGTTTTCCTGTCTAAACAAAAAGGAGCACTCTTGTTTGCAGCTGGTCCAGAACTCTGCAACAAGGATCTTGACCCGCACAAATAGAAGGGCTCATTCTCAAAGCCCTTCACCGGATCCCGGTCTCCTACTAGATACCGTTTAATTCAATTCAATTTATATTTATATTATAAAGCACGAAATCACAACAGCGGTTGTCTCGGAGGTCGACAAGTTTAACATTTTAGTGCTGACTTTTAGAGCTTTGCATGGTCAGGTCCCTCTGTACATCAGTGACCTGACCACACCCTACACTGCCCCTCGCTCACTGAGGTCTTTGGATCAGAAAATGCTGTTTTCAGACCAGAGGAGACCGATCCTTCCAGGCCGTTGCACCCAGACTCTGAAATGACCTTCCACTCTCCCTACGGTCACTGGATTCTGCTTTTAAGGGTCAGCTCAAAACCTGTTTATTCAATCAGGCCTTTAAATTACAGTTGCTTTGGGCTGATTTGACAGTATATTTTTGTATAAGTTTTGCTCTCTGTAAGTTTTGGGTTTTTACTATTTTATTCCGTTTTCCAACCGTTTTTGTGAAGCACTTTGTGACTTCTGTCTGTGAAAGGTGCTATACAAATATTACTTACTTACTTACTTACTTACTTGGACAGGACAGCTTTGTGAGAAATGGGGATGAGAGTGAAGGGAGGACATGCAGTAAACCATCTGAGTCAGGACTTGAACCCCGACACTGCAGCCGGCTGCACACACGGAGCCCAGCACGTGTGGGCAGCATACATATTTCCCCCTAATCGTTCAGCTCAAATGAATATTTAGAAACAGTACATTATGACATTGTGTCTCACTGAATGCCATAATAATGAATCTGAGTTGGGCATAAAGATTGTTCTAAGTGAAACTAAGTAAAGGTTGTAGAAACGTTTTGTGATTTTTATCAGGACATTTTGCTGCGGATACATTTTCACATCCTTTAGGACCTTTTATAAAATGAAGGTCATTGCTGTATTCCTGGAAACATGGATCATAGTCATTAAAGGTCCCATAACATGCAAAATCGACTTTTCAGAGCTTTTAACCTTCTTACATTGCTATTTGTGCTTCATATATGTACCCAGAGTGTTTTTTTGATTGATTCCCGCAGTGTTTAGCTATAGTACAGACTATCTCCTTTCCTCCAATCTCCAAACTGACATGGGGTGTCTACAAGACCGCGTCATAATCACAGGCACGCGTCATCATCCCAGGCGAGAAACACATTCATAGACACACATTCATGTAGAAAATCATGCAGTAACCAAAATGTTTATAGTTTATGTTGAAACATGTAGTTTTGTAAAGATTTGATTGAGGAACATGTTATTGTTGTAGTGGAGTGGAGCTTGGAGACAGTCAAAGTAACGTTATGCCTCCTCCATCTGCGCCTGGACTAGGACCTCCTCATCTCTCTTTCAGGGGAGAAACAATGGGCCGGATTCTGGCATTTCTTTGGGTAAATCTATTTGAGCTGCAGTGCTGCTCTTCTGCTATAAGCTCTAAGCCTTTTTTGACTCTGCTTTTGGGCGTTATGCAATTAAAATCTGTCTCCAGTGTGCACTGCTCACACTGTGCAAACTGAGAAACTGCACATATGGGATTGTCTTTGTAGTAAATACGTTGTCTTTCCTCCACAGTAGTCCAGTCAAATGGGGAAGATGCTGAACTCAATCCCTATAGTAAAATCAAGTTTATTATGCTTGATTGGCACAATAAACATTTTGCTTGCCTTCTTTCATATTAATAACTGTTCTTTACGTTTTTCGTATGTTACAAATGAATAATCTTATTTGCACATCAGTTGGCAGTAATAACAGCCTGATGCTTCCCACTCGCTGTTTCAATTACATCCTCCAGAAAGATATGAAAACAGAGCTTTGTCTCAATTACAGAAGCTCAGATGCCTCTACAGGGGGACACTTTCCTATATTAAAATTCTATTCGTATTTTTCTATCTAATGTGTGTGTTTCAAAAGTTGTTTTATGTACTGATCTTGAGCTGTTAGCCTTTTTGTTGTGTAATTGTTATAGGGGCTTATCTCAAAAGATGTGTTTTTAAAGAAAATCATTATTTTATTTCATTCCGCTAAGATTAAAGCAAAGTGGGAAGTGGCACTGTGGATGACACTACGATACATCAAAATTGGTACTAAACCTGAAACTAAATCTGGATTAAACCGGTGACTTAACCAGAACTAGGACAAGACCAAACAAAGTCTACACCAGGACTAAAACCGGCCTCAAACCCGGACCAAACGAGGGGTGATTGCACTCTAAAACATGCTGCTGAGGAGAGAAAGATGTCTAGTGGATGTAGAGTCTAGTTCACTTTCAAATGTAAATGGGGGATGTTATAAATATTGTGGATAAAAGGGTAAAATATAGTCTGCCTTTATTAATTGTTATTATTCAGACCCATAAGATTGGCTACATTATCTGCAAAATCTACATTAACAGATCTTTTCCACCAATTACTACAATTATTTTGAGTGTTACTAAAGCTGCATGGGTGAGTAAAAGTATACATATTATTATTTTGTTTCAAAATGTAGACTTTTTATTTTACTTTACAGCCTGTTAGGGATGATGCATAGTAGAAATGTGATTGAAATATCTATGCAAAATAACAATGCAATGTGATGCAGTTCAATTCTTCTGAAACATGTATTGTGGCTCTGTTGAAGTCACTGCATATCCTTGTTGTGTTTCCAGATGGACAGTATGCAGATTGTAGCTCTTTCTCACACATCGTGTCAGCACGTCAGACCTCTTACCATGACCCAAACCTGACCTTTTCTCTACAGTCTGTTGCCTGGCAAACTCAATACCTCCATCCCAACAACAAAAACTGAACAACAGCGAATTCTAGGATTGTTTTTTTATTTGAAAAGCTTGAGATTTTGAAGCGTGATTAATCATTGCTTGGTCTTACGGTTCTTTTGAGGTAATTGTACATGCGCTTCCTGACTCAAACCTTCATGAGGTTTAGGATTTGTGATGGAACGGAGTCATTCACAAATAACTCCTCTGATGAAGAAACAACAGGTGTCTGAACACATAGCCTGACCATGTAAAATAGAGAATTACAGAGTGCTTCACATGCTTTCATTTTGACAGCGGTCTAAAAAAATTAATTAACTTTGTGAGTGATTTATTCCTCTACTCAATTGAATGGATTGGGTATTGCTCAACCTAACTTCAATAAAAGTGTTACATTTTACAGACTGCTGACAGCTATATTTCACCTGACAAATGGTGTAACATTATGAGTAATTAGGGCAGCCAAATGAGATGGGATGCTCCCTGGTATTAAGGTGTATTAAGGTATATTAAGGTATATTAAGGTATACTGACTGAGGTATTAAAATGCCATCAATACGAGGAAGTATTCCTGACATTTACACACACACATGGGTCTGTGGAAAAACGGAACTCCTCACAGACTTGAGTTCATAAGTACATTGATTTTAGCCATAATACATGCTTATGATGCCACACATAGTCTACTTCAATCCATATATGCCTTTTTTTTTGTAAATAGACCTAATAGTTTTGTCCTGATAATTGCTTTGTCTCGTCAAATCTCTGCACAGCAAAGTTGGACATAATAAAGGAGCAAAGTATCATGAAAGTAAAGTGTACACAGCTTTTGTTACTTAAAAAGTCCCATGTTTTTGTCTCTGATTGAATTAACCTGGTGATTTATTTGTTTGATTAAAAAATATATATTTACATTAACCTTTATTTAAGCAGGTAAGAAACCCATTGAGATCGAAACCTCTTTTACAAGAGTGACCTGGAGCAAAGGGGAAGACACGGCAGCACACAAATCATGAAAACAATTACAAAAATACATTGAGAACAAATAATTTAAAATGTAAAACATGTTTAGATTACATTAATCAAAGAGCATCACCATATTCTAGCGGCTGATACTAGATGGGTAAAACAGGCTTTATTGCAATAAAATAATCCAAGTTTTACCTTCAATTTATGAAACTATTATTGTATATGATCTTTAAAGGGCAGTCCTAAAAATATATTTATGAATCGTAACAAATTGTATAGTTTCCTCAAGAGGTCTTAACCAGGGGGATACCCTCTATAAGAAAAGGCCGTGGCTGCAGAGCCGCGGCACTGCTATATAGCCTCATGGCTAACCCTAACCTTAACCCTAACCTTAACCCTAACCTTAACCCTAACCTTAACCCTAACCCTAACCTTAACCCTAACCTTAACCCTAACCCTAACCTTAACCCTAACCTTAACCCTAACCTTAACCCTGACCCCTAACCTTAACCTTAACCTTAACCCTAACCCTAACCCTAACCCTAACCCTAACCCTGACCCTGACCCTGACCCTGACCCTGACCTTAACCTTAACCTTAACCCGGCGTGGTCTAAAACGGTGAGGTCAAATAGCGCAGCAGTTTCAGGAGCCGCGGCACAAAATAACACGGCAGTTTCGGCCGCGCGCCGCAGCTCTGTAGACACTCCCATAAGAAAATACCATCGATTTAGTTTGATCTGAATTGATCGGAGAAAGAAGACTGTAAAGGCTCAATGGCCTGTTCCAGTGAGACTGAGCAACGGTAAAGAACTGTATCATATACATGAACATATTTTTGACATCATACAGATCAACACAAAGATTTAATGAATTCATGTATTTATTTAACCAGCAAAAGTCCCATTGAGATCGAGAGCGATTTTTCAAGGGGGACATGGCCAAGTCAGAAGCACATGTAAGGATCATTAAAAGTTTACGAATGTAAACATTAATAGCAATGCAGTGCAACATTCATAAGCAGCTTGTAATATAACTAGAGAATATATGAGGGCCTAAAATGGAGCCCTGGGGTACTCCTTTGGGCACATTCAAAAAAGAAGAGAAAAGAAGCACCTGCCAATTTGACAGCGTTTTTTTTTTTTTTTTTAAATCAATTTATCAGACCAGTATAGGGCAAACCAATATAGGGCATGGTCAGAGTTGCCATGCTGCTTAAGGACTTTAATCAAAAGCTGAGGATAAAAATTGTTAAGTCTTTGATAACTCGCTGAAAAACACAACATTTTTTCAGATTCAGTGCTTGAATTAAATTGTGTCAGATAATTTTGACTATGTTCTTTCTAAAACCAGACTGAAAGTGGGATACAATGTCATTAGTGTTTAAAATGTTTCAAATGGAGGCTGACCAGCTTTTCACAATTCACACAATGTTTAGAAATCGGCCTGTAAATGTAAGTCACCTTTTCACGACGGTAGTACAAACGCAGTTTCCAGATCTATGGACTAATACAATTTTTAAGCTTGAAAATATGAGGCTGTGCTATATAGAAGAAAGGTTCCAAATGACCAGCTGCCTTGTTCGTGTCCAGGGACCTAAGCTCTCACCGAACTTCATCGATAGACAATGAGGTAAAATTAAAAGTGCAATGATCCAAACGTTTCCCTCCAAAGGGAATTCCAGAAACGGCAGATGATTTCATTACTGATTGACCAGATGCTAACGAATCAAATCAGTGCAGATCAGCCGGAATCAAATGTTCATTAAATAAATTCAACATTTTAGGTTCATCAGTCAATTTGTCTCCTTCCAAAAAGTTTGGCAGATTGTTTGTTTTCACAGCATTGTTTTTAGTTTTTACTACTTTCCAGAAGTAGTAGGTTTTTTGTCATTTCTGAAAGACAGTAGACAGATCTTGCTTTACTGGTGGAGGTTATATTTGTTCCACAGTTGGCAAAAAAGTATCCAGTCGCCCTCAGTCTTTGTTCCTCTTGCTTTAGCAGAGGAAAACCATGGGTCGTTACGTCCACGGCAGGTGGCACCGAGCGCCGTGGGACCGCCGAGCGGTCCTGCCCCTTTCACAATTACCTCTTCAATGTGTAGTGTTTATAGCGGGCGCCGTGGCGAACAACACTACGGCACCCGCGGATCGGCGCTCCTCGCCTGCGCTACCCACAACATCCGAACGCGCAAGCGAGCGCAGCAGCATTTTAGGAGGCATCTTTTGGACATGGCGAGTGCCGGCGGCGGCATGGCGGGTCGCCATGCCAAAAGCCCTCAGCGAGAACACTGCACTAATTTAAATACTTGAAGTCACATTTGATCAGAATTTTATGTTTCGCTTTCGACTATACCGATGGCACAGTGATTACTCCGATCATTAGCAAAACCATCTGTGTATTTATGTGGATTATTGATCAAGAATAGGTCAAGCAGAGATGACCTGGCAGGACATTTCATGTTTGGCCTGTCAATTACTTGGGACAAGTTAAAAAAGTTGCAAATATAGTATAGGTTTCTGATGAAGCTGTCAACCTATGGAGGTTAAGGTCTCCTGCTATTATAAACTCATTAGCGTTTACCCCAAAAAGCTTATTAAAGAATATGTTGAGAGATTCAATATAGGCGGAAGGTGGATGATAACATCTCATGATCGTGAGTGACTGACTCACAGTGAACTCTTCATTGTCTGGGTATGGACACTAAAGGAGCAACATTACACTTGTTTTCAAGTGTTAGTGGTCGTTATCCAATCGTCTGGATAAAGTTTAGTTTGGTAGGTAGACTACGAACGTTCACATGTACAATGCCTAGTCCTGGATATGGCTTGACGTAGCCAGAGAGCAAAAGTAGCAAGAAAATAAATACCCTTTTCCTAATGATTGGTCAAGATACTTTCAAGACACTTGCATAAAAACGTTTAAAACATTTGGGAGAACAATGAGAAAACCACAAAAAATGCCAAAGGTTAATTCTTTGTCAATAGCATCTTGGAAAGGACTGCAAGAACGCTACTGAAACTTGATGTCTATCGAGTGCACAAAGACGCAGAACAGAGCAGTGACACCGGCTAAAAACAATAGCGTAGCATGTCAGAGTGTGGCCACTGGAAACAAAAATACAGCACCCAACCAGTAGAAGTCGCCATCAGACCGCAGAGACCAGGAGAACAAGAGGGCGTGTGCCGCGGAGCCCCGACTGCAGCGTCACCATCACAGCGCACAGGTGTTCCAAACCACCACTCGCCGTGGAACTAGTCCGTCTGCAACTCAGTAGCTCAGGGATTGAACCCGGCTTGTAAAATGTCCCAAGCCCTGAGTGTTGCTGAAGACAGAAGAAAAAAAAACAGATGGCTTGTGTAATGCACGCGTAAAAGGCAAGAAGCTGCCTGATGCCAAGACAAGAACACCAACGTAGGAGTGTGTCTGGAGTTTGATTGGACTAGACCCAGCCTCAGCGTGTAGCATAACAATGACTTCTCACCATGGGCCCCAAAAGGGCTCCGTGAGAAGAAATCAACGCTGATACATCTATAAGTTTATCCGGTAGCGTGGGTAGAATGCAGGCCAAATAGGTCTCAGGAACCAGATAATGGGTCTTAAAATGTATCCTTAAAGTTGTTTTAAAAAAGTAAAAACATTTTTATTTGGCATGCTGCTATATCCACCTTAACACTCAAATATATTTTGTGACATATGAGAACATTTTACAAAGTTGACCCATATAATCTTGATTACAGGTGTACTTACAGAGAAGTTTTCTTTTCCAGTCCAGATATTGAAATATTTGCTTTTAATCTGATGGCCCCTGGTAAATGCCATCCTTTTATTTCATTAAAAGATATTTAGTGAAGTTTCAAAGAATTATGAGCCAATGTATTCACACTTAGCAGCACTATATCTCAGAAATCTGCTTGCACTGCTCTCACCATTACTTCTCCCCTCGTCTCACACATAAACATGCCTCTAAATGCCTGGGGTTTCCTTGCTATCTACTAACACACAGATATTTGCCTTACACCTCTATAAGTGTTCCCTGAGGACATCCCGAGCAGTCAGTGTGCAAGTGCATTCGTCTTCTTCCCTGGTGCTGTCTCTGGCATACAGCTGGGTCAGCCGTCTCTATTTATTCCCATAACTCTGCTCTTTATGTGTCTCAGTATGTTTGTGAAGAAAGGTATTTTAGCAACAGTTAACATTGCTGTATGAGCTGTGTGACTGATGGATTCTGACATGCTCCAGATGTTGCCGTTTCCCTGGCTGCTGATGATTTGTCTAGGGTGCTTGGCCGGAGAAAAATGCTCTTTATACAAGGGCTGTACTCAAAATATAGACATGGCAATACATTGTGATGGAATTCATGGCAATACTAGCAATACCCAGGCTCATACATTTGTTTATGGAAATATACTCATACCTTTTGTGTCTTAGGTCCAGCTGACCATCACACAAATTTGCCCACACAGTTACAATAGGATATTTTCACAAAGAAAACATAATTTGCTCTCAAAAGGACACACGGAGGATGTACAAAAATAGCTAATTTGCTGACTTGATGAGCACACAAGCTTTGTAGTTGTTTGGATAAACTATTGCTCTTCTTACCATGCGCATCAACACGGCAACAAAGGAACAAATTGTAATATATCAGAAGCTTTAGTGTTTAATTAGCCATTGGACTTGCAGAGCCTCTTGTTGTAAATCAGGTAAAAGACTGAAGAGCTTCTGTTGGCATGCCTCATCTCCGACGCGGTCACTTAAAGCATCCCTGACTCTTCATGTGATTGATTTTAGCAGTTATAATGATTAAGTATCCCTATAATCAGGCCATTTTATGCTCTTAAAAGCTCTATTGGGCTCTGCTTTGCTCTCAGTTATTCCATTTAACTATGTCCATCAAGCAGAAACATGCACCAATGAAAGCACTACACAAACTTGCTTTCACTTTTTATATGATTAGATTAGATTAGGCTTTATTGTCTCCTCCTTTAGTGGTGAATATTCTAATCTAATACAGGCTATTTCTCCCTTCGCCCATAATGATAAAAAGCATAGTTTGGAGCTGCCACATAGACGGTTTAAGACCCACCTCAATTTTACTCTTATTTCTAAAGCTTACGATTACACCAGGAGGAGCAGCTGTCACAGTGGGACACTACAATCTATACATTACGTGTTACATTGTGACACGAGCAGAGTCATCAAAGAGAAAAACAATCTATTCTTTATGTCCAGCATCCATCATCGTTTTCGTTCTCCTTATTGTGCTATGGCTGAGCTCTCTTCATGGTGAAATTATCTCATAATTGACAGGTTAGATTGAAGCCTGTGAGGGACATGACCAAAAGCATTAATTGTGTAATTGTATATCTTAAACCCTATCTATATGTTGTGATCCTATATAATAATGGAACAAAAGGGAATCTTATTGTTGAACGGATCTAACTCAAATCAATGTTGATGGTGACCACAACCATCACACACATACACACATATATATATACACATATGTTATTATATATTATATATTATGTACTTTTTTCTAAATTAGGCTGTTTTTGTCCCATTTGAACTTTCTTTTGTCATTTAGAAAGTTAGTTTTTGTAAAGCTGTTCTCAAAGTTGAGGTATAGTAACATGATCAACAAGAAATTTACTTGTTTCACTGTTGTTTGCTGATGGTGTCTATAATGTTTGGTCCCACATTTAGACCAATGAACCAGGAAACATTTTGATGCGGCTGCGACAAAATGTAGTCCCAAAATTAATTTCTCATTTTTGAGAAATCAACATATTTTTCCTTCCTTACAGATGAGTGCTGTCACGATACTAAAATTGCAAACTCAAACTTGATACTAAGGAAAAAGTTCAATTTAATAATACAAATTGCAATTATGATACATAAGACAATATAATGTCATTTTTTAAACACAAAATAATGTTTCTATAGTCAAACCAGTGCAACTTTAAAGATCAATGGAAAAATGGTGACTAGTAAACTACAAAAAAATTGTTGTCGTATTTTGATCATCGTAATCATTATCTGGACTATACAGACTCTTAAATGCATCCAAAAGACAGAAACAGTGACATTCATTTAATTTATTTATTTAAGTCTCATTGTACAAAATAATTAATAGTTTGAACAGTTGACTAATCGTAAAAATAATCGCTGAATTGTCGACTTCTAAAATAAATCCTTAGTTTGTATTTTTTGTTACTTTTATTTGTATTACTTTTTTTTCACATTTTCACATATTTTATTCCAAACATGACTTTATCTAAAGGTTCTTTTCCCTAAGAAGCTGCTGATGTGTGACGTGTGAACATCCTTCAGATGAACTCTCCTCTTTTCAAGAGAAAATCTATTTAACTGAAGATTGGGACACAGTTTTGCTCCAGCATCGGTCTTCAGAGACATGTTTATGTTCTCACTTTAAAATTGCAGCAATAGAGGCATTATTAAATCTATTTTTCATTTACGTTCTCCTGAGGAATGACATTTCAGATGTTACATTGCTACAGTAATTACCCCGAAAGCAGAAGCTATTCTCCACAGGTTTAGAAGACAAAATTACTGTTGTATTATATTTTTTAATGCTGGTGCGTGTTGATTTCAAAATACTCACAGACATAGACAAGCTTCTTTTAAATCTATCTATCTATCTAAAGATAAATATATTCAAACAAAAAACAACTTTCTGCTACAAGATCCCAGCACTCCACACATAAACATCTTCAAGATCGCTTTTAATAGTTATGTTTCTGCAGCAAAGTGTCAACAACACAGAGCCATGAGCATCTAAAATAAGAACTATGAGGACAGATTTGCACACACACACACACACACATACACACACACACATACACAGACACACACACACACACACACACACTCACACTCACACTCACACTCACACTCACACACTCACACACTCACACACTCACACACTCACACACTCACACACACTCACTCACACTCACACTCACACTCACACTCACACTCACACTCACACTCACACTCACACTCACACTCACACACACACAGTGTTTTTGTGGATGGAACTTCCACAGATCAAGGTACAGTAAATACATTATCAACAGTGGAAGTTACATATTTCTTGTCAAGAACTACACCCAGGCACTAATTAATACAGACACTCTATTGAAACTAGATAGAACCAAATTGAATTGTTGGGAATCTTTAAGAATGGTGTTGATCTCAGAACTAGTATAAGACCACATGATAACACAAGTCCCCTTCTTCAAATGTAAAACGTAAGTGCTCAATCACTGAACTTAAGCTTTTAAATGAAGTCTTTGTGAAAAATGTAGGGCTGTAACCAACGATTATGTTGTATAATGGATTAATTGTAGAATAATGGAATATTCTATATTTTTATTTAAATGAAGATGAAGGACTGAATGAAGTAGCCTAAGTGCCGTGCGAGACGAGTTCAGCGGGCACCATCTTTCTATAAACGCTAATGAACTCAAGCCAATGATGTAACCTATAACATGTCGCTGCGATCTGTGCCCAATGTCAGCAGCAGGTTTCTGGTAATAATGGACTCATTTAGTGGCTCAATCAAATACACATGAATTACTAGTTTGAACTTTCAAGTTTCTTCTCTTTTTTTTTTAATGTAAATTGGACAGTCCATTCACTCTTTGTGCGATATTTAAACCTCAACTGTGACATTTACAGGCACATTTTTGCACATTAATGACTGATCAGCCCTAGTTTTGAGTACCCTCTGTTTTCCCTGTTCTTTCTTCTTCGTCTGGCTGCACTTTGCATTGGCGTCCCTGTGGTGTGGTCACATGTAATCTGAGAGTGTGAATTTAAGTCTCATTTGTGAACTATTGCGGCGTCTTGGACTGAACCGTTCCTGCGAGCAGCGGCAATGCCAGTTTATGAGCAATTAGAAATACAGATGTCACACAAGCTACAAACACGCTGCAGGTAACTGATGTAAGACAAGTTTGACACACAGAAAATTAAGCCGCTGATTGTTTTATTAGAGCTGGATAATAGCTTGTCTGCGAAAGATCTGTTCCAGCTGTGGACCTGTTCTTTACTCCAAAACAGCACATTTCCGAGATAAACTATAACACTTTTCTGTTTTTCTACATTTATTTACCTCTATAAAAACACACACACAAAGGAACGAGAGGGATAGTTGCCGTTTTAGATAGATAAAGTACTATTTATTATCTAAATAGATAAAACACTATTTGTTATCCAAATATCATGTATATTTTTGTAGACAAATTGTTCTATTGTTTAGGATTTGATTATTCCTTGGTTTCAGGCATCAGGATTCCTTATTGATTTGAAGGATTTGACGTGTCCTACGTTGCTATAGCAATAACACATTTTAAATCAAAATATATCTTTTGAATGGAGGTTATCATGGAAAGATTCTCACCAAATGCTAATTATTTGTCTGAAGCCCATGAATAGTGGCATAAGAATGTTGCTAAATTAAAGAGATAGCTACATTTTGAGATCGATATGAACCATTTTACATAAACATTTTCCTAAGCTCATTCTATTACATTATATATTATACTGAATAACTGCATATACATACTCTATACAGCTATGACAAAAAAAAGCTTACTGTGAGGCTATAAAGATCAATATCATTGTATTAATTTAAATGAAAAATATAAGAAAATCTAAAATCCTACTGCTTTTGTGTTTTGCCCTGTAAGAAAAAGTGTCCGCGGTGTGTTGGTGGAGGCATGAGAAGCATCCATTACCGCTGCAGTCTGTTCGGTTTTATTCTATAAAGAGCGCACTTCTCATACTCCTGAATAATTAAGAGAAGCCCTCGAAATAAAAGGCACCAGTCCATTCCAGAGTGAGTGGGAACAACTGCACTTTTCTCCAACTTTACCCGTGCTGTTTTTATCTCTCCACCTCGGCTAAACTAGTCCTGATGTCTGCTATAACTTGTATATCGTATGCGTATTATCGCTTCTAGGTTATTGGTTGGTTTTCCACTATCCACTGCACTGTGATTACCGTCATCACCCCTGGTTTTATTGAGTCCTCTCGAGCTAATCCACAGGAAATGAGAAATGACACAAGAGCGGTCTTCTTCATAATACTCACAGACTCATTAGGAACCACGTCGCACGCAGTCTGAAATTACAAAGTCACAAAATCAAACTCGATGCCTCGGTTGTAGTACATTTTGTGTGAAGGTCGTGCTCCGTAGAGGGCGCTCTTGAGCCGTTGTCTCCGTGCAGCCCAGACAGACATGACACAGACTCTGAACGGACACGGCGCCTCTCGCACATGTATTCTTCTGCGGCAGCACCCACCTGCATACGGAAATAGCACTCGCCTAAAAAGCCAGCGAAATGGGACATGGAAACATGAGATGAATAGTTCCTGCGGAGCTCGGTCCATGGCCCAGAGTACAAATTAGATACAAGCATTGGGCTGGACTCTTAAATAGGCTGTCAGATCCACATCACTATTAAACCAGGACATACTTGATCTGTTTTAACAACTCGCCTGTTCAGATGAAAGGACATTATGAGGAGAGTCTGTGAGCAAAAATAAAAATACATGTTTCAGCTTCAATAAGAAAATGAAACATGAGATAATCGTGATTCATGAATAATTATAATTATTCAACAAACAGATCTGATCTGACCTTGTGTGGTGAATGATGAAAGCACAGTTATACTTCAGAAAAAAAGGATTTTCTGTTCCAAGGCAATGTTCTGTACATTTGTAAATGGGGCAAGGTTTTCATTACCAAGTTGCTCATTGTATTGAATCTTCCTCTTGACCTGTCACAATAACTACATTTGAAGTGTGTTATTATGCTACAGAAAACCATCACCATCAAATATGATATTGAAACCACATAATGCCAACTTCAAAGCTGGAAAAACCCTTGAAACCCTTTTATAAATGTAAAATATCATAAAAAACAGGGGCTACAAAAAAGAAAAAGCTAAACTAAACACGTTAGTACTTAATTAGTATCTATAATTGGCCATAGAAGTGACTTATTCAACAGTCTACAGTTCTTATCATACCATATCAACACAAAATTCCCGACTTGCTCTTGAGAAATATTGAGCTCCCAAAAATACTGTTTCATCTATTATTTAGTGACGTCAATATGGTAATTAGCGGCTCTGTCTATATTAGAAGTTTACAGCAGTGTTTTACTTGATGACGGAAGCTGCACACTGGCAAAGAGCTCGTCAGTTCAATCCATACCGTGGGTGGGGCGACTACTGGGGCGTCATGGAGTGTTTCTGAAAAGTATTGCATCGTAAGTGCCCCTCTGGGTGTCTGTCTCTGTCCCTCTGGTAGCTTGAGCAAGGCGTGGGCGATATGCCACCAAACGTATTAGACATTTTCCCAAAGCCAAGATCACAATTACAATTTCATCACGATCATTGTACAATCGATCATCTTCAGAAGCTGACCAGTCGGAGGAGCGGGCGGGGAAAAGAGTGTGTGTGTGTTTGAGCATAGCATTAAACAGATGAGATTGTCACAGGGATCAGATCACAATTCAATATTCCATTACGCAACAGTGCAAAATAATTGGAGCTGTATTAACCCTAACTCAAGGCCCAAGTTTGAGGAGGATTGATGTGTATCTCATTGTTGCATAACGAGGAATATTTGATTAAAATTGGCATGTAAACCTGGCTTGTTTACAAGTTAATTAACCTTCTTGACACCGTCTGTGTTTCAGCTTCACAAATCCATGAACTATTCCGATCTGTTGTAGAGCACTGGTAAAATGCACACAGTGGCATTGACGCTAATGCAATGTGAGCGGTTCCTTCTAATGAGCTACAATGAGCTGACATTTCACTTGACACTCAATCGTGAGCCAATCGGCCGTTCGAGTTGTGCCTTGGAGACCCATGTCGCATCTCACTGCCAGACACGCCGCTAATGATGATTTTTACACATTTTTATTGAACAGTTACATCATTTAATTATTCTCAAACTCAAAATGTATTCTGTAAAAGCTATATTAACGGCTACACTTTAGACATGTATTTCATAATAAATCACATGTTTCAGGGAAATGTACATGACCAAACAACATGTTTAGTGGTGTCAAGGCCTTTCATTGTCGCTTGCGGGTGTAAGTTTTGTTCTTTTGCTGCTGCTGTTCTACCAGATGAGCTACATAGGGCTCTTCCTGAGCTTTAGGTACAAAGCCCCTCGTAGTATCATGTAGTATCATATAGTATCATATAGTATCATGTCGTATCATGTCGTATCATGTCGTATCATGTCGTATCATGTAGTATCATGTTAGAAGCTACGTTCATTTTAAAACCGAGCACATTGTCTGTGCCAGTTCTTATCTGACCTTGGAAGCTGGACCTGGTTAGTACTTTGAGGAAAACCACTGGGAATAACAGGTGCAGCAGTGGCTCTGATGTTGTGGTTGTTTTTGTGTATATTTGTTTAGTTTTGGTGTCATTCATTATTAAGGAACTGCATTAGCCGTAGCCAGCGGTGTAGGAGAATTAGAGGGGCCGGTGCTGCAGACTGTGCCAATTATAATGATACTGTATATAATATTTACAATATATAATATTTATATATATTTTTAGATAAATCTCTGCTCTCCTCCAATGCGAGTACGTAAAGGCTTCTGAAGTTGTGGGTGCTGCTTTGTGGGTGCTCTGTGGTCTGGGGTCAGTCCAGTCTGCTCTGAGTAAGCTTTGTGTTCTCTTCTGTCCAGTGAAGCTGAAAATAGGAGCAGGGCTGGAGGCGCTCTCCCTCTGTACAGCCCTGTACAAAAGCACTCAAGATTTCAAATCTCAACAGTACCTTTTATTATCTAGTATCGACTGCTGGTAACTTTTTACAACCAAAATATGCCACTACATTTATTTGATGTGATAATAGAAATGTGCTTTCATTGTGCTCGTATACTGCTGTATAAAATCTGCACAAGCATCACTCTCTCGTGTGTGTAAAATGGAAATTAAACAAAAAAATGAAACAAATAAAGTGCTTTTCATTTAATTTTTAAAGAAAGAATATTACAACTTAAAAAAATCAAATCAATGCAGTTCCTTATTGGATTTCATTGCATGCTACATAATGAGTAAACATCTTCTGTTGAACTTGAAATGTAAAGAAGTTTTCTGTGAACATACGTCCCATGTTTAGAAGACTAAACATCATCCATGTTCTTCTGTTTCTACAGCGGTCTCGTTTCTAATAGTTCTCAGACGGCGGCTTTGACACATGAATGTAATGTCCGAAACAACTGTAAACCGTACATGTAAAGCACAACAGCACACGTAAGGCTTTCATCTGAACATGTTAAAGACTGGTCAGGTAGAAGAGATGATTGTGAGTTAGCTGTGTATTATCAGTAGCATGTCTTGTTGCCATGGTCACGTACTCACCCGTCATCAGTAAACCTTCTTCAGCGCTGCCTGTGTTTCATGATGTCTACTTATTCAAAAAACATGACTTCACCCACTATCAAATACCATGGACATCTAATGAACTCTAACCCTAACCCAAGAAATTTGCAATATTTATATAATTGATGATATACCCGCTGGCTTTTACAATATCTGTGCCAAGTTTTATTTAAGGCTATTTAACGTATAGTTGAAAGTTCTGCTTCACTTCCGCTGTCATTTGTTTCTGGCCTTTGCAGAGCCTCCACTGTCAGTATTAATGCGTCTCTAAGCATTAGCATTTGCAATTAGCCACAATCTAAGGTTGCTTCACTTCACAACCTGACGGAAAAGCTGCATTTCACCTTGCAATAATATCACGACATTACACATTCAATATTGCCCTGAAAGCAAATGACAACGTGACCTGACCCAGCCCCAATCACCATTCTGTCTTTTGTTTCTAAATGTTTAAACCTAGAATAATAGATGTGGAAATAAACTTGGCATGTATAACATTTTTAAATTTGTATTTAGTTTTTATTATGAACAAAAACAACAAAACATGACCAGACAGCAGGAGAAAAATTATAATAATGGTACAATACGGCACATGTCCCACATTCAAGTCCCATTTAGTCCAAAGTTTATCAGATTTGTCCATTGTATAACATCGTTTTGAAGTCAATTGTCCATTTGACACATACACTTATCAACGATCTCCATGGAGACAAGGGGGCCAAATGACTGGTCTGATATGTGGCGAGACGACCACACTCACAGTAAGAATGTGTGTGTTTTTCAAAGTATCGTTTAGCTATAAAAACACCTGTAATTGAATAAATACAGGACAGATTAGTGACAATGCCGCACTGTGTAACATTCCAGGCAAAGCAAAAACGTTCACGAGCCCCTTTAAATGCCTCAACATATGCTTTGCACGCTTTCTGCTTTTATCTCCGGCAGTTCAGACGACTGATTGCCTCACCCAAAGACAAGTCTAACCATTTCCTTTCGTGTAGCTTGTCTTCACGACACTTGAGGCTATGTTTACCTCGTAAGGCCCATTCAAACAGGAGTGCTGCATTTATCACTGCTCACTTAAAATGTAGTCTTTTGTCTATTTATGTCCACGCTGCTGCCTGGCCCTGTCAAACGAATGGATGTGTCTCCTTTAACTGTTTTTAAAGGCTGGATGCCCGAGTCCCTTCAGGTGGACCGGAGTCACCTGCAGATTTACACTGATGCGATCACACGCCTCAGAGCAGCTGCATTAAACACACATTAAGCACAACGCTGCAAAATCACATGGGTAATTTCATTGGAGTAAAACAGTCATTAAAGTGAGCATGGGGCGAAAATACATAATCATTATCTTCAATCTTTTTCTTTAGCATTTTAGCATTTTTTTCCCTATTGGCCGGGAAATAACAATTAGTCATCTCAGCAGGATTTTTTTTTACTTAACAACTTAAAGCGAGACACAATAGATCACCACCACTATCAGTGCAGGGCTGCGACATCTGATCTGAGTTTAAGTGGCAATTATACAAATAATAAATTACTCTTTTAATAATGGAGACACGTTTTGACTAACAGAGCATGTATTTATTTATTCTGATTACTGTGTTTGATCAAAAATAATAAAATAATACAAATAGATGGTTTATTCAACACAACAATCATTAGTTTCAGCCTTACTCCGGTGAGAGGCTCAGTTTAGTCTTGGGTTAATTATCAACATTCAGCCAGATTATTGTACCAAAAAAAAAGCCTATTTTTTTTTATAAAATATGAAATCTCCTGATATTGTTACTGAGATGTATTGGCCGTGTTCAAATGGAGGGATAGAACGGATGCTCGGTTATATAGAGAGACCAAAACATTTAGAGTAACACCACCGTTTACTCTTTCTTCAGATTTGATCCGCGAGCGACCATTGAAACTGTCATTATAAAAGCTGGGACTTGCCTTTTAATGTACGAGGTGATCATCAACACTGCTGTCGACCTGTTTAGGGTTTCGTTTTGATGCAGCGCGACAACTTACTGAATTGAAAGAGGCAAATTGGTACAAAGTAGGTCACCAGATGCACTATATTCCAAAACGAGAAACAAGGAAATTTTAATTGTAGCGTGGTGGGCAGAGGAGACAACATATCCAGTTCATCGTGAGGACTGGAGCCAGGAGGGGCCGGCCGTGCTTTTCGGGGGCCCGTCATTAGGAAAGGACTCCCCTCCATCATTTTTGTTTTCTATGTTATCCTTTCATGTATTTCCTGTTTCTGTAGTTCTTGTGTTTATATGTTGTATTCAACAAGAGACTTTAAAGCCACTTGAAAATTTAACGTTAACGGCATATTGAACCCAATTAAGCAATCAAAAGTTTTTTCACCTTTTTTCATAGTTTTGGCCGGGGTGCGACTTATACTTATATTTATACTTATATACTTATACTCCGGAGCGACTTATATGTGATATTATTTGTTATTTTCATACTTGCAACCACATTTCATACTCCAGTGCAACTTATATATGTTTTTTTTTTCTCTATTATGCGACTTATAGTCCGGAAAATACAGTAGCATAAGAAAAGAAAGAATAGATATTATATATTTACAAGAGTCTCACTTGAACGACACTGAACATTAAAAACTAACCAAAGTCTTAAAGAAGAAAAAATCACATGTTTGAAGGGAATTCTGTTGGAAAAGTGTGACAGTTTTTTTTCATGTCCCCTTATTTACAGGGAGATTCACATTTGTTTTCTTTAATGCATGCCCTATTTGATCTGATATAGCTTGCTTTTATTATTGTTCACCGTTGTATGTTGCACCAAATCACCAAAGCAAGTTCCTGGCCTGTGAATTTTGTTCACTGACAATGGCAAGTAAATCTTTTCTGATTCTTACTGTTGGAGAAACTGTGGTTGGCGGGAAGAAGACCATTTCCAGATGTTTTGGGACAGTCCAGTTGCTCGGAAATATTAGACCAAAATCAATAAAGAGAAGATTGTATTTGACATTGCTGTTCCGTTTGACTTTGGACTAATGTATTTGGGCCTTAGGGCTACTGTCATGGACGCACTCGATGGATACCTTTGGATACTTTTGGGTATGCCAAATGTATGCTCCAAAATGGGTGTGCCATGATTTTATTTTCTGTTTATGTCCCGTGCTTCTTATATTTTTTGTTTTGTATATTGTTCTCTGGTCATGTTCTTGTATGTTTTACAAATTATTTTTTGAAAATTCATTGTAAGTTGGTGACTGCAGGCATTGCACTACATAGACACCACAATTTATTATCATAATCATCATAATTCTCTACTACTCAAATATTTATATTGCTACTTCTAAACCACTACAATTACACTGATACTGCCATTTATACTAGTTACTTTCACTCAGTCGAGGTTTAAGCTGTTTATTTGAATCTTTTATGGTTTCAATATGTTGTTTTTCCTTTCCCAGATTCTATTGACTTGTAATATCAGTGGAACAGCCTCTTACCGATTGTGAAACCTTCCACACAAGAACGCTGACATCAATTAGGCAAATCACAACAAGTTCATGGCAGCACATCAATATTTATTTCATCTGCATATAAATGAGATTGGGTTTTAGGGAGCCATTTGCTGATGAACCTGAAGTCGTGTTATGACAGAGTGGGCGGGCCGAGAACGAGAGGTAAAGGATAACACAATTCACGGGCAGGAGAGCTGTTTGTTGACTGGAGCCAGAACAATTTGTGGGAGCATATTTTTTCATTTGGAACTAAATCCCCACTCAGTCGAGCTACATGGTGGTAGGTCAGCTCCCTGCAGTGCACTTGCTCAGGCACGGGGAGTAATGGCACATGGGTTTGACATGGACGCTGATGAAGTGTGTGAGTTCTTTCAGGCTGCAGACTCGATCACATGTCAGGCTGTGTGATCAGACTTGGCGTCGGGACAACTGCCTCAGCCAGCACGGGGCATCTCCAAAAGAGCACCTGAATGTAGAGCGAGGAGGGAGAAGTAGTCACAACACTGAGTAATGAGCTGAAAGCTGTGAGCCTGAAAGTTTGACATGAGATCGGCAGCATTCAGTTGTAGTTTAACAAATTCACCCAGCGCAACGATGATGAACATTTTCCCTGTGTATGTTGGTGTGTTTTAAATCTTTAAAGATGGTCTGAGAAATGCTGTTTACAAAAATAACTCATACATATTTAGGTGTTATCTACGGGTAGGCGATATTGACAAAAACAAATATCTCAATATTTAAATAAGGCTATTCAGACAATATTTTTTGAAAGCATAAGAAATGTGCTAATATGTGTTGGATGAGGTTCAAGTATCACAGAAACATAAAATGAACCTTTGTGTCATCTTTGTCTGGATGATCCACAGGCGTCTGTAGTAGAATGCCTCTTCTTTACCCCACAATATGAAAAAGGGTGTTTTTTTTGGTATGGGTTTGTTTGTTTGTTTGTGTTGTTTTATGTTTAAAAAATAAATAGTACAAAAATAAAAAGTTCAAACATTTTTATCCCCCCACGCATTATCTTTGAGGGTATCATGAGGGTTAATCACAAAAGTACATAAATATAATTTTATATCCTTATCCTTGAAGATTAAACTAGACATTTTTGCTCATTCTGATGTCATTTGTAATAGTTTTCATTATAAACAATCTACTCGATATTCTAATTTAGCATTTATCCAAAACAGCAATTGTGATGTTATCCATGTTTCTATCTCCTGCCTCTTGTGTTAGCTTAGCCTTGTAGAGTTGTTCATGGCAGATGCCGCTACTAATACTACTAATACTACTTATACTACTAATACTAGAATACAGAACAAGCTAAATAATTTGTATTACTATCGATATTTGTCACTTAAGAAAAAGTGAGCTGCTATCCCCTCAACTTTGGTTATTTTTAATCTGTTTTAATAAACTTGAAGTGCATTGGAGAAAACTTATTGCATTGTGTAGCAACTTACCAATTAGTGCAGGGGAATGAATAGACACTGGCAGATGCTGAGATTGTAATTAACCTCCACTCACACAGAAACAAAATCAATATGGGATTTCAGGCCATCATCATTGGTGAAATACACTGCAGTTGTGGCATGTTTTTATGCTGATTTTCTTTATTCACTGTGCTTTGAAATACAGCTAGACCCGGCTATATTCGTGCCGATCCAATCAAACCTTCTACCTTTATATTTGTCCATCCACATTCCCAGCGAGAACAGCACTGTGACATTTGTGGCATTCTGAATATCTCTCTGAACATGATACTCTTTTTCTCCATCCAACACTGACAGTACAGCTGTCAGTGGGACAAAGACACAACAATAGAATGTACTTCTGAGTGAGAATAAGGCTATAATAAAATATGATGCCATTTCATATTTGACTTTTACTTTAGGCCAATGCACATCAGATTCCTTGTAATCTTGGTCAATTGAATTATAAGTATCACAAAAAGTAATACAGACTTTCTGAGGGTGAAATTGGGCAGTGTTGACGTGCGGAGTGGCTGGGCAGATAAGTGAAGTTATGGACCACAGCTTCTGCAGCTGTGTGTGTGTGTGTGTGTGTGTGTCTGTGTGTCTGTCTGTCTCTGTCTCTGTCTCTGTCTCTGTCTCTGTCTCTGTCTCTGTCTCTGTGTCCCGTGTGTGTCCCGTGTGTGTCCCGTGTGTGTGTGTGTCAGAAGAAAGGCTTTGAGTCCAGAGCAGACAGTCGTGGGCAGCCCAAGATGTGGGTGTTTCCAAAAAGGCAACACTGAAGAATTACAAACGTTTGACCGTTTATACTCGTGGCCGGGCTTTGAGAAATGACTTGAATGTAAAGTTTTACTCATTGTAAATGTTTGAGGGAACTTGTAAATCCATTGCCAACTAAAAATGCTCATATACTTAATGTATGATCTAAATCAGCCCATGTGTATGTTATTTTCAATGCACATGACCATTTCCTTAGGTATATGGTTTTCCTCTGTTTTGGACCTTTAAAAAAAAAATACATGCTGCTCATTAAACTCAAGTGATTTAAATGTTTTGAAAAATCCTCCTCAAAATTGCAGCTTGTTGAGTGTAGTCTCTACCCAACTGTTCATAGCTGGAAACAAATTAATGTTGAAATCATGTGGAAATCTGTCCTGACAAGGGTCTCTAGTGGAGTTTGATTACCTCGGATGATCCCACCACATTACTGCACCACAGACCGTGTTCCTGCTTAAATGGAGGACTGTCTGCTTGCTGCTGCTTCCATGTTTATTGGCTTATGTAGAAGTCTGTTTGTTTAAGAAATGCTTTAAACCTGAAATACTTGTGCGCACTGCCGCGTTAACTCTGATCTTGAATCGACTCGGCAAATTCAGTTGTGCGTGAGGACCTTTTAAAGTGCGCTGTGACTGCTGTGTGTGGTGGCCGTTCAGGCTGCTGCAGTGTCGTGAAGGCAGTTGTTGAAATGACTTAGTAACAAAGCTTTTCTAGTCATTTTACATGTAATTCTTTATAATTTTTCCAGCATAATATTGGACTAAAATCAACAGGGAGAGAGAGAGCGCTTCATCATTTTGTCATTCAGAATAGCAATGCTTTTTAACTCGAAAGGGAGGAACTGTGCGATTTATTGGGATTTCAGTTTTTGTTTTAATTGCAATTGCCACTTAATTTTTTGGGTTCATTTTGAGTTGGCAGCCGGTGATTCTCTGCACATCTTTCTGCTCGAGAGCCTTCCCGCACTTGAAATTGAATTGCAAGCAAATACTTCATTCTCATTTCCCCTTTGAGCCGCACATTGTCATAGTTCATTAAAACATAATTGAAAAATAATATTCAGCAGCTTCTTTGGCCCCGTGCACCAATTTAGCCCATTGCACATGCTAAGGAAACATTTACATACGGGGTCAGTGGGGCTCTGTTTTCCCGCTCTATGCCACACGAGGGGCTCACCGTCTCCGCCGCATCACATCCAATCATTTATCTCAGCCAGCGCAAATAAACATAGCAGGGAACATGGGAAATGCAAACCATGATTCAGCAACCACATTTTTAATCTTTCGTTCATCATCCTCTATTACTGCTGCTGCCAGGCTCAGCAGACTGGAACGCGGCGGGCTCTGATTGGGTTTCCTCAATTAAGCTGGCCATAGAAAGGTGTAATTAGAGGAGCGCTGGTTCACTGACAAAGTGTAGGACCACACCAAGGGCAGAAATGAACTGGAAACATCATTAATATCAATAATGCCAGCTTTACTGTTGTGTCAGGGCTCATCACTCATATGTCCACACACATGAATTCAGGCCACAGGGTTTACTGCAATTAGTTCATAGAGTGTTGAACTAAATGGTTCTTCATGGTCTAACAGCTGTGATTAATGTGCTATGCTTCAGTATATATGCTTATGTACGTAGGTGTAGCTTTTTATACATATTTGATCAATCTAAATAAAATGCAAGCTTTCACCCTTTTGGTGGCTCAGTCTCCTACAAGCTCAAGTCAAGTTGCAAGTCCTTTAAAGTCTTAAACCAAATCACAGAATCTTGTATTTTGTATTTTCACAGCGTGCATGTTTGAGCTGCAAACCTCTATAGAAGCCACAGTCTTAACAGACAGACAGATCTGGAGCAGTTGGAGCAGTGAAGGGCTGATAAGCTTAAAAACTTATATTTATTTGCGGACTAACTTATTCTTATTACTGACACGTTTTTCTCTTCCGGTTATACATTCAGCTTTATAATTTGATAAAATATCAAAATAGGCCTATAGTAATCCTGATGAACACTCGCTGACAAAAAATAAGACATGGTCTAAAACATGTCTTATATAACATTTTAATAAATGTCAGACATCCTGACAAAAGAACCATGTATTCTATTTTTAAAGGAAAGTGTATTTTTTTTTTACACTTTCCAGGGGGGTTGGGTGAATGGAGGGGGGGCACCATGTATTATGATTATTATAATACATAATAATTACAATATGGTAATTATTATTACCATATTGACTCTTGTCCAAGTCACCACTGGCAAGTTCATGCCTCTGTTAAATTCTAGTTTATGGTCAATGCATCACAATTCACACAATTTACCGTCATTAATAAGAAATAATAACCACAAAAAAGAAATAGACACTGAAGCAATGCTTATTTTTGTCAATCCTAAATACATCCTGTCCCTTCAGTCCATCTTCTCTTATAGTTTCTTCTCAGACTTAAGTATATGTATTGCTTACCTTTTTATTCAGCTTATTCTGCTTCTATTTTTGAAGTAACTTAACCTTAAATTCACACAATCATCTTCAACTTTAATTAGACTGAATTGCAGCTTGAATCCTGGTACTAAATTCTTTTCTTGAGGCAGTTCATCTTTATGGCATTGTTTCCTTTCAAACAGTTGGTGACACTCTTAAGTTTTAATGAGCAGTCACATCAGGTGTAATGGATGTAAACTAACTGCAGTTGCCTTTTGTCTTGGCAGGATTTTAAATGACTCGTCTTCTTCCAGATGACTCTCTAATTAGACTTGAGTGAATCGTTAATGTACAAACTATAAATAAAAGCTCTATTTCAAGAAGATAAATTGTGCTTTGTTCACCGGATGTCTCTCCTCCTCTTGATTAGTTTACTTGAACAATAGTGTTTGACCAGAGTCAGTAAAGCATAATCTGTTTATCCAGTGGGCCCAGGCTTAACGCAGTGTGCAGAAATATGTTGCCTTTTTACATGAATGGCAATCATGTGGCCTTCCACCTTGGATAGTGTGCACTTCTAAACTTTCCTGCAATTATTACATTCTGGAAGTTTGGAACACTTTTTAAAATTCTGAATATTTCTACTTTGTTTGGTGAGTGGCTTTAGGTTTATGATTGCCATGGATGTACAAATGCCATTGTACTGTCATAATTGTGTTGAAAAGTAAACCAGCTACAGTCATTTCCATTCCAAATAGAATACTATCCCACTGTAGGACTTACTTCCTGTGTGAAGCTGTGAAAGATGCTGTGGCCGTTGGACATTTTAGTGAGGAGACAGATGTCAGTGCAGTATCTTCATCATGTTAAGTGAGAGTAGATTCCTCTTGACTGACTGCAGCGATGACTTGGGCTCACCACGACGCACAGTCTGCGGCAGGCTATTTCACACTCCCCTGGCTTTTAAAGGTACTGCTCTGAACCGCTGCCTTTGTGTCGATTTTCTAGCTGTTGTTGGTTCATCACTGGACGAAAGAAACCCTTATCATTAACATCTCATTTTAAGATTTAAAGTGACATTATTGCCCATCAACATAACTTTTCTTTACTTCTGTCTTATACCACTAGAACTGAAGAAGCCAGTCTTAGAAAGTAAGTAGAGTTAGGTTGGTGGTTGCAGTAGAAATATGAATTTCTGTCGTTAATGCCAATCTCTATTTCACACTGATATAACCGATATATATCGATATAGATATATATAAAATGGACAGAAAAGAACCAGAATTATGAATTACCCCCATTTAAAGCAGAAGCTGTTCCTGAACCCTTTGGAGAACAAACAATTGGCTGGAGCCTTTGTGAAGCTGAGACTGTAGTTTTGGACTCTGAAGTCTGGTGTACTCTAATCATAAGTAGAAACAAGCTCTACGCAAAGGAATTCAGATTTTGAATTCCACCTAGATTTTGTTAAATATATGAATGAATACAGCTGGTGTCTGGAGGGATTGGCTGATTGACACTAAAATGAGCTGTTGGGTTTTGACAGTTCTCTTTGAAAGCTGAAGGTAAATTCACAAAAAAATAGTTTTAGGGACTTGTAATAAAGCAAAAATGTCCAGGCAGAATCCATATAAAAATCCTATTAATTTTCAATTTTATCTTAGGGTAATTTCTTATTCATGGGTTTGGAGTACATCTGACCCTGATGCTTCCAAGAATGATTGATTTGGCTGGAAATAAGAGGGTTACAGTTAAATAAATACAAATTCTAACGTGCCACGTGTGCATAAGGCTTTTGAAATTAAATTCCCAGTTTGTCCACAGTCAGTTATATTTGCCCATTTCCAGATTAAGTCCAAATGTTCCATTTGTCTAATGTCTGTTATATGTCAGTCCAGTCCTTGATCGCTGGTGATGTTTGTCAGCCATTTATTTAGTGATGGACTTTTTTTCCTGCGGCCAAAAGTACATTCCAAAGATATCAGTTAATTGTGTCCATGGCAGGAGTGTTGAGTTTTGAGGAGGTTAGAGGGATGGCAATGTCAAAAACAGTCTTGTTGTGTGCTTTGTGAACTTCAGTCCAATATTTCTGATCGACAGAACTTTCCCAGAACACGTGATAGTGGCTTCCACAGTTTCTCCAACAATCTGCATTTCCTTCTGAATAATGGCCACTTTGACATGGTTTTATAAAAAAAAAAAAAAAAAAGCAAAATTCCCTCTAAACATGGGATTTTAGGTTCTCCACTGGAATATACTCACATTTCCAACTCAGTCTGTTAAAACAAGATTATCTTCTCTTTCCCGTTTGTTTTTAATATATTTAGTAGAGTAGTTGTTGCAATCTGGAGAAAAATCTTTTGTAATCCAGAGCCTGAAGCTTTGGTCAGTTCTATTTGGTACAAAACCTTGGTCATAAGTCAACCAGTTTAAGATTTTAACATCTTTGAATAGTTTTAATGTTTTGATTTGCTCCTTCCATGTTGTAAGTACAGATTTTACCCAGGGATTCTCAACGTCCGTCATCAACCGGTAAAGCATGTACATGAAAATAATCCCATATTCTGGATCACTCAAGTACAGCAATGATCTGATTTGAGCTGAAACAAAGTAATTAGTAATTAATTAGTAATTATTAATTCAGACAAGGTAAACCCCAACCTCCTTTTTCTTTTGAGAATTATAGAGTTTCAAATAAAATTTTAGGTTTTCTAGCCTCATGCAACAACCAGTTGGGGACTGTTACATGTCTGCAGTTCCCTTTCATTTAAATAAGGAAAACAAAGTGAGAAAATGTCAGACCAGATCTTGCATTAAATTGGCATATGCCAACGCCTCTTCCACTGAAGTGAATCTTTTTATTTGTCCTTTCACGTTGATCCTAAGCGTTGCAGGATAAAGCAGTGCGTATTCCACATTCTTCTCTTTCAGGTGGGATTTCACCGGATCAAAAGCTTTGCGTTTATTGACCACTTGCGCTGAGTAGTTGTTGAAGAAAGAAAGCCATGACACGATGTTTGTCACTGAAGTTGTGGAACTTCAGTATGATCGATCTTGGAGGCTGGTTTGCCGGTTTGGGTGCTAGGGACCGATGCGCACAGTCTTTATTTTCCCAGCTTTTGTCTGAAGTTTGAGATGTTCGGGGATCCAGGTCCCCATATACTTGACCACATCTTTTAGTCCTCTGGGATACGGACAATCTGCATATTACATCTTTGCCGGTTCTCCAGGTCATCCAGTTTGTTCGGCAAAACACGCACCTGGTTTGTTAATTCTGCCACTTTGGTTTGTAAAGCAGAGCCGGTGTCCCTCAGGTCAGAGCCCTCCTCCTAGGCCGCTACGGCTCGGGTGTCCAGCTCGCAATCCTTGGATTTCAAATCCAAGAATGACACGCAAAAGTGATTTGTGTGTGAGAGCACGTGAGAGCGCATGACCACTCGCTGTGGCAGAGGACCGAGCAGGTGGAGACGAGAGAAGGAGAGCTCTGCGTCAAGTGGATGTAATTAGAGATGCACCGATCAATTGGCCGCCGATTAAAAATGCCGGTTTTATGTCCAATCGGCCCCAATCGGTGACCGGGCGGTCACAGTCGTAATTTCCGGTTTTCGGCCGATCAAACTGATCCGCATGCGCGGTGCGTAGCAGCTCAACGCGCCCAGAGCAAAACAGCTAAAAACTAGCAAGACTCATTCAGACCGCGCCAAAGCGTCCAGTTTACATTCAAAGTCTATGTAAACGCGCTCCGAACACCTCCTGCGTTTTTCACGGCGTGATTCCTGCTTTTTGGCGTGGAGCGCGGCGCAGAGGGTGCGTTTTGGCGTTTTCCGCTCTAGACGCTTTGACAGGCGTATAAGCGTCAAGGCGCTAAAATTGTTCACTGCAGAAAAGTTCAGATCTCGACGGCGCAGCAGTATATATATAGTGAACCCTTGTTTATCGCGGGGCTCACCGGCCTCTCACACGCGCGCTCTCACCGGCCTCTCACACGCGCGCTCTCACCGGCCTCTCACACGCGCGCTCTCACCGGCCTCTCACACGCGCGCTCTCACCGGCCTCTCACATGCGCGCTCTCACCGGCCTCTCACATGCGCGCTCTCACCGGCCTCTCACACGCGCGCTCTCACCGGCCTCTCACATGCGCGCTCTCACCGGCCTTGCAAACGTCAATTTGGCAAGCGGTTTTACGTACGTGTACATATTAATCCATAACGTTATTGACACACAGGTAGAGAAGACGCGGAGAGACTGTGTAGCCAATCAGAATGCAGAACACAATGCATGATGCAAATCCGCGAAGCAGCGAGACCGCGAAAAGTGAACCGCGTTATAGCGAGGATCACTATATATATATATATATATATATATATATATATATATATATATATATATATATATATATATATATATAAAAAATAAATATTTATTTTATTTATTTTTCCACAAAATAAATTACATTTTATACTATAAAATGTTATTTATTTTTCTATTTTTCCACAAAATAAATTACATTTTATACTATAAAATGTGTGTCCTGTAAACATGCACCCATTTCATATATATAATACTGGGTAGTTTGTGGGAAAATCAGTGGCTAGAAAATCGGTAGCGGAAAAAACGGTTTTGGCAGGGCAGACCTCCTCAAAAAACGGAAATCGGTATCGGCCAAGAATTTTGCAATCGGTGCATCTCTAATATTCAGCTCTGTTAACAAAACAAACCTTTTAAATCAAGCCATTATAGACAAGACATCATATAGTAGGATATCATACAACTCTGGCCAACTGAGTCTATAAAGTAAATCAATAAAAAAAAAAAAAAAATACACACAAGAACATTAAATTACACCTACACAATTTCCCCCCCGGACCCTGCTGCAATGAATAGGACTCCCAGGAGTAAATATTACTTTAACTCCCAGGCCTCTTTTTTCATCCAGTCCGCCCCTGCTACACAGGTCAGGAACAAGATTTTTGTCTTTTTCATTGTAAGTGGATTAAAGCATGAATTACATGAATTAAGAGTAATGTACACGTCTGATGTTGCTTACAGTGGTCCAAGGGGCCACCCGGGAGTTTGTGTGTTTGCTCAGACACATGAAGAATTAAAGGGAACATTGTCCAGCAGTTATCTACACAGACTGCACATTTGTAGACATACACTACTTAAGTAGTTGGTGATTTGATTGCATGGTGTTAAACATTATGACATGGATTTGTACAGGGTCTGTGTTCAAGTGGCCTGATTATAGCAGAAGAAAGACTTCAAAATAATGATACTGGATAGTTATCAGTCTCTGCGACTACATCTTTCTACTGATTGTATGAGTGTGAGCTGCATTTAAATGTGCCTCTCCTACAGCAGGTATAATCACCATTGAAAACACTGAAATCATTAGAGCTCCTAAGAGCTCCGGACTCCTGCTGCACGCTATCACCCGGCTCTGCAACAGGAGCCACGATTCCACACTCGCTTTAATCGTGCCACGTCCATAGTGTCAATGCATGCCTGATTATATTTTGGCATTCTAAAGAAAATAGCTAAAACTTGTCTTTGAATGTTTTGGTTGAGGTTTAAATGTCAGAAAAATTTGAAAAGATTGTGTAAATATAGCTTTTTACTCTTTTTTACTTTTAACTTGCGTTGTCCTATTTCCAGTTGGAAGTAGCCTAGTTGTCTCCCTTCCAGTCGACTGATGCTGTACAGTGAATGCACATGCAGGTGTCATTGAGTAGTGGGCAGCTGGTGAGCTCCCTGCATTTCCATAGGCTTCCAATAATGGGGCTTGAGTCGGCCGGCCCACATGAACAGACGGAGTATACACAGGGTACGCTGGAGGGACCATCGCAAGAACTGCACAGAATGTGGATGGACGTTTTTGCCTGCAGGCTTTGAACTAATGTCTAAGGAAAATGTTTTTAGTGATTGGCCTTGCTTTAAATCCTAATTCACAGTTTGGATGTAATTTTCTCTTATACATTTTAAACTGTGTATATTTACATTTTAGATGTTGTAAAGTTAAGAACGATCACATTTCAAACAGAGAGACTTTGCTGTGTCGTCTTTCTTTTGGCGGTCCTTTCTGGGATCACCACAGAAAAAATCCTTCAAATAGTAAGGGCTGTAGTCGACTAAAGAAATTCTTGGTTGAATAAATGCATGCTCTATTATTAGTCGACTAAAAGAGGGTGTGGCAAAAGCTATCCGTCAAGTATCTCCACGTATCTGACCCAAAACTGCACTCAAAAGACTACAACTTCACAGGAGTTCACGCAAACTAACTATTCATGCAGACAAAAGTACTAGTAAACAGTGTATTTATATGTTGAAGATATATAAATTTGATTAAACTCATTATTCACTTCAAAATCTTCAGATAACTAATTTCATATCTTCTCATCTATTTTTTGTTGTTGTCCCATAGAAATACTTTTAATCTAAATACAATTATTAATCAAATTAAAATTAAACCACTTAAAGGATTACAGCCCTACAAATAGTATAGCGGTACTTTGTGACTTCATGGAGGCTCCATTACTGCAGAGAAGAGGCAGGTAATGTGATGATGACACAAGAGCACTAAAATACACACATATGCCCCCCTCAGGTTTAGTGTCAAATGTCCCAATTTTTTTACTATTTCTGTGTACCGTATTTCCCGGACCATAAGTCGCACCTTTTTCATAGTTTGGTCAGAGTGCGACTTATACTCCAGAGCGACTTATAAGTGATATTATTCGTTATTTTCACACTGACAACCACAAGAGGGCGCTCTAGGCTCTAAGCAACACAGAAGAAGAATCAGCACTTCCTCTGCCTCCGAGTTTGTGGAGTTGTTTAGAAGTGACACAGAGGAAGAAGAATTCAGTGGATTTAGTGATTTGGGGTAATACTGATGCTTTGGTAAACTTGTTAGCATGTTCTTTATGCTATAGTTATCTGAATAACTGTTAATATGTTACGTTAACATACCAGACACTTACCACAGTTCTGTCTGTGCGTCATGTAGCTGAAGGTGTTAGCGTTAGCATACGTACACCTATTCACCATGTTTTCTAATCTGTTATTATTTTATATTGTATTTCAAGATCAAATGTCTGTTCTTGGTCTTGGATTTGATCAAAGAAATGTCCCCAAAAAATGCAACTTATAGTCCTTAAAATATGGTAATAGCCATCGTGTCGGATCAAGGAGTCATTTCATTTGGAGCCCATCCAGCTGCTTTCTGTAGTGTCCTTGTACTTTAGTAATTGAGCGTCACCATGTGAGAGAGACTATGTTTAATTGTGGTCTGTGAATGATAACACACCTAATGTTTGAGTTGGTAGAAAACATGTTTTATGATAACAAGAGAGCCTGAGACTCAGATTTGTGACTTGTGACTCTTAAGGTTTAAACTAGAGAACCCTGACTTCAACATGGACTTAACAAGTTACATCATATCCCTAGTTCTTATGCTGCCAACCTCTGGATAAACACATTTTAAAGGATTGTTTGAAGTTTAACGTTATTTACTACTGTGAGAGACAGTAGGGATCATCTATTAAGTCGTGGGGAAAACTCTATTGGACCTGTGACTGAGACTTTAAATTACTGGCTCAGCTTTGACTCAAACTTTATTTCAATGACTCACAAGACTTGGACTTGAACAACGAGGACCCAGAAGCTTAAGAATAAGGTAAAGGTTGGTATACTTTATTGTCCTTTGCATTTGTCCAGGGTTTAGGTTGATGGCGTAAAGCATCTGGAGGAAACTCACCCAGACACAAGTAGAGTTTGCTTGTGTCTGTTTTGTTTTATTTTGAAGTACAATAATTGCATTTACTCATAAAAGCAATGCAAACTTTTCATCATTTTTCAGATATGCTGTTCTTATTAGAAAGACTGAATCATAAAAGCAAAAATATAGACAGATTTTTTGGGGATGTAGTCGTTTCAATGTTTCTCTTTTATGAGGTTGCAGTTATAATGATGAATTGCTCTTGTGACTGTTGAGAAACTGTCCCAAACATAGCGGATGTGGATACTGAAACATATATGTATTTAAAGGAGTGGCAGGTGTTTCAACAAACTCACCTGATACAACGTGACTTGAGCTTGTAGTTCAATGGCCAATCTTTGACTCACTTCAATACAGTAACTTCTTGTCTCTCAGGCCCCTGGGGGAAGCAGATGTTCTCTTGTTTTTTGCTTCACTGCAGGCTTCTTCTCTCCCCAGGGATTTACATGACACCTGCTGAGCCTAAATGCTGTGCTCTTTTTCTCTGCACCGCCAAAAGAGACAGTGATTCTCATTCACCCATCTGTTTGGAGACAGTCACAAAGTCTGTATGAGGCGGGAAACTTGCAGGAAAGATGTCTTTGCAAAGATGAATCATTGTATCTTCACTTAATGCCCTTTTCTGGGACATTTCCTGTGTTATTTTAACCATAATCCCAACAGTATGTTATTCTTATGGTTTGCCAATTGACTCATACTGTAATGACTGATGTCTAATGACAGTGTACATGTCATTGTTCATGACAGGCACTGCCATATCAGCAGCAACTGAGCACACATATTGTATCATATTATAAATATAAATCACAACATTATTTGAGTTGTTTGCCAAAATGCATAGTTTGTAAGATAAAAATACTAATAAAGAATACCGGTAACAGTTTCTAAATACTTCCAACATTGTTGGTAAGACTTTCTTTCAAAAGCTTGTGTTTTGTGTTTTTAATTTTTTTTTATTAATCAGTGTGTTGACGGGGGGAAAAACCATAGTAACAAAATGTGAGAAAATGTCTAACGTTTCTGCACAAACAGAATCATTGATTATTCCATAAAATATTTTAGGTCAAGCTGTGTTTATGCAAATTATGTTCAGAGGCAGATAGACTCTGGATATCACCAAAGGAAACAGAGAAACAGGATAAACAAGATGTTTTTACTGGATTCAAAATGACAGTGTCGTGGAAACTAATAAAGGGGTTTGATTAGAATACTGCTTTAATCCTATTGTCAACCTGAATGTTTTACTTCATTGTAATCGTTAGAATAAAACCCATGCTACACAGTCACTACTTTGTATGACAGACAGGGGGCGACAGAGGACCTGAGAATCCACCAGAGGATCCAGGAGGCATTTCAATGCAATCGGTCCCTGCCGCCAGATCCTGAGCTTCAGTGGTCACAGAGCTGCCTCACTCACAGCGACACACGCTCCACACTCAGAGCTGCTGCTGCTGCTGTCGTCTCACTCTCTCATTCACGGCTGCGCTCGCCTGCTTCATTTCTCTCTGAGGAGTGCGCGGAGGGGTCGAGCTCCCCAGGCTGCGCGCGGCTGCCGGCTACAGATGAGAACCTAGAGGACAGGAAAGTCCTGGGAGCATCAGGAGGAAAGATCCAGCTTGAGATCTTCTTTTCCAGCGGAAATTATTTGCATCATAAAAAGCTTTGGAAAGACACACAGACTCCTGACTTGGCTGTAAACCTAAAGGTGCTTTTAATTTGTTTAAATGTGTCTGTGTGTCTGTGCGTGTGTGTATGTCTGTGTGTGTGTGTGTGTGTGTATGTCTGTGTGTGTGTGTCTGTCTCTCTCTCTCTGTGTGTGTGTGTGTGTGTGTCTGTGTGTGTCTGTGTGCGTGTGTGTGTATGTCTGTGTGTGTGTGTCTGTCTCTCTCTCTCTCTGTGTGTGTGTGTGTGTGTGTGTGTGTGTCTGTGTGTGTCTGTGTGCGTGTGTGTGTATGTCTGTGTGTGTGTGTCTGTCTCTCTCTCTCTGTGTGTGTGTGTCTGTGTGTGTATGTCTGTGTGTGTGTGTCTGTCTCTCTCTGTGTGTGTGTGTGTGTGTGTGTGTGTGTGCGTGTGTGTGTAAGCGTGCGCCTGCTCACCTTTTCAACATGCGCATTTATTGGCTTCCTTTTCTCATGCAAATGAAAATTAGCTGGTCGTGCAGCCTCCATGTCTTTGAGAGAGACACAGATGGAGCAGGTTGCTTTAATTCCAGGTCCGCCTTATTACCACCATGCGATGCTATATAAATTAGTTCAGCTTGGATGGATCATCGTGAACTGTCTGGCTCGTACAACACTGGCAAAGAAACCCTCTCAATAATTGATGGTCTGACATGAGCAAAACTTCTCATATCTTTGAATGGGCACGCTGTATGTTGTATTGCAACACACTTTCAGCTGGTCTGCAGCATGTTTGTGTGTTGTTGATATGTAGTGCTCAGATCATGCGTAGATGTCATTGCCACAGAAGCTCTGTGGAAAGGGGGGGCTAATGATAACTGGCGCGGTGCCACAGAGCTGAAGTTGAAGGTTAGATCAATGTCTTACACATATTTATTGACTAAGAATGTGTTGCTGAAAAGTATTATTTCTATCCTCCATGACGTTTTGGAAAATTCCAGGTTACATTTTTGGGGCTGAAGAGCTTAATATGTCCAAAATCCCCTATGGGATTCATATCTCCTATTTTCATTACTGTCGCGCCATCACTTCTCCACTCGAGGATGCTGAGCTAGTGTAATTTACTTGTCCAGAGTGAGGTCCACACAAGCGTATAGGGGATGAGAGAGGGCACTCTTTGATTTATGTGCAGACATTTCAGTGCACGTGTTTGGCCACCGCTCCAATTAGCATCTCCTCCAATCCACGCTCTGACTTCACTGAATATGGAGAAAGGGAAAAGTGTGTTGTGTTTGTGGAATTTAACCCATTCACTTTGTCACTGGACTGCATTCAGCATCCTTGAGATTCAAAACGTGTTCACAGAATATGGTGAGTGAGGAAGTGATGGTGGTGGTTAGCTGGTGGTGCAGATTAGCAGCCTTGCTTCCATTTACCCCAGGGCAGCTGTGGCTACAGAAGTAGCTTACCACCACTGAGTATGGCATGAAAGCTCAAAATTATGTCTGGTAAAAGCAATTTTTGACAAACTAGATTTGTGGTTTAATAGGAATTTTGTGTTCAAAGTGCCCACAAATCTGTCCAGGAGCATTAATATTTGAGAGAAGAATCAGAATTCGATTTTTTTATTGACATTGTCTGTGCACAAATGAACAAATTAGGAATTTTCTTCCCAACACAAAACTATGAATAATAATAATTTAAAAAGGCTAGCAAAAAATAAGATACAAGATCAAATGTGATTGAGCTGAATATATCTACAATAGAATAGAACTATAATAGAATCTCATGCATGACAGAACATGTTTGGAGGAGTCTAAACTAGAGTTAAGCAGATGAGATATTATGTTGTACGTTAACTTATCCTAAACTTAGACCTTTTACCACATTATTCTACATTGTGAAAAGTGCTCTTGCTGAACATACTTATATCATATTTTTCATATAGAATACGTTTTAGTTTGGGCACACATTCCTATTATTCGATAGGGGAAGGTAATACTGGTTTTGGGATTGCCAAAGTTGAGGCAGTGCACTTGTGTAAAACAGCACACCATAGTCCATAGTATAGTTTGAAATCATACTCACATAATCACATAAAAATGAGTCTGTCTCACAATTTCTGCACATGGCCCACCTACACACGGATCACTCAGTTTGCAGAACTAAACAAAATACATTACTTCTATTTAAGTGAGGAATCAGCATTTCATGACTTTTGCATGTGATCACCTGTGATACAAGTACAGCAGTGGATTGGAGGTGGCTTTTGACAACACTTACTGCGACTAGTCTTTAATTGTGACTTCACTCCATGCTTACTTCTTTCTAGGAGGTGTTATTGACAAGGACCTGCGACACTACCTCAACCTGCGCTTCCAAAAGGGGTCAGTGGACCACGAGCTGCAGCAAATCATCCGAGACAACCTCTACCTCCGCACCATCCCCTGTAAGTGCCCAATCCATTCTTTAAAGCTCCACACTTCACTCTGCTCCTGTTGCATTAGTCATTACACTATTGGCTTTCATGTTCTTGTTTTGTCTAACTATAAGGGATTACCATTATCCAATCTCTTTACAAACATGAACGCTCACACGGACCTTTAGAATGTTTTTTTTTTGTTGTCTTTCTATTGAGACAGGGACCATGCACAAGAGACATTAACCTTCACAGGAGAAACCTTAGCCTTCTCTGTTCCACTTTTCCCACCCGGAGGTTATACTTCCAGGGCTCTGGTGCTGAGTGCGGGTGGGTCGGTTGTTTGTCCAGAGGAGAGGGGAATCCGCTGACCCTGAGACTCATAAAGACCTCACTGCCCCGTACTCAGATCTCCCGTCTTCATCTTTCTGTGGATTCTTGATCCTTGCCACCCCCTTTGTAATCGGATGAATTTACTCCCTAAACATTCTGCATCCGTTGCAATTTCGGGCAGGACTTGCGTTCCAAAGCCTACCTTAACCGATTTAAATGTTCCCAATGAAACGCCTGAGTGCAGCTTTTAATGGTGCAGGTGGTCCAGGTCTGCAGATTCACACTATTGGCGCCAATGAAGGAAGCTGTGCGTGAAGCCACCTCATGCTTTTGATTCACTTTTCCTTATTTATTTAAGGTACCCGTTAAACCAGGTACCCATTTGCGTTCAGTTTTAGCCACCGTGCCCCGCCCCTCGTGTTTATTTGTAAAAGGCTGAAATACCGTGGACTTTGTCATGCATGCACTGGCCAGAGCGGGAGACGAGGCGGGGACAGCAGCACCAACCATCACGTGTGCGCTGTCTGTAAAGTGCTGTAAAGACCTGCTTCTAGTGTTGTGTGGTCTCTGCTTGGTCTGATCTTCTGTTTGCCCTGGGTTATTCGTTCATGCTTATCCTACTTCTGACTCAACATCCATCCTCTACCTCCATAATCCATCTATATATATTCGTACATCTAGCTGTTATTTGCGTTCGCCTTTCAACTGGCTGGTATTTTAATTATTTTGTTTTTTACATAAGATGCCTTCTCTGTCCAAACGCTAAATGCTTAATGCTCTCTGACAATGACAATGTTGAGTCTCGTTGAGGGAATGTGAAAACGTGATTGTATGCTGTTAATACTTGCCTTAAACCAATCAATGTTGTCCCAAGTGTGTATGTGTGTGTGGTTTCACTGTACAAGATGAGCTCATATTCTAACATCACACTAGCCTTCCTCTGCCATTAGCTGCAGCTGCTGGATGTTGCTGGCTCTCCTCAGAATCCTTAATTCAAGTGCATTCTTCAAGGCCATGGATACGGCAGTGGTTTGAATGGAGCCTCTTCTCTCTGTGAAGAATGCACAGCAAAATGGGAGAACGCTATAAGTTTGTAACACGGCATCATTTTCTTGGATAACCTTGATAACTTGCTGCTGTCTGTAATCGAGACGGAGGAGAACAGGTGAGAACAAAAGACACAATGGGAGAAAGAAAAATGCAGAGGTAAATGGAATGTACCCCCCAAAAAAATGTGCCTCAGTGGCACAGAGGAACAGGCTCAGTCATGCTTTTTACATCTTAATACTTACAGTGAGGGTAGATCATGCAGCTATCTTCTCTACACATATATACCGTATTTTCCGGACTATAAGTCGCTTTTTCATAGTTTTGGCCAGGGTGCGACTTATACTCCAGAGCTACTTATATGTGATATTTTACGTTATTTTCACACTGGCAACCACAAGAGGGCGCTCTAGGCTCTAAGCGACGCAGGAGAAGAATCAACACTTCCTCTTCCTCTGGAGTTTGTGGAGTTGTTTAGAAGTGACACAGAGGAAGAAGAATTCAGTGGATTTAGTGATTTGGGGTAATACTGATGCTTTGGTAAACTTGTTAGCATGTTCTTTATGCTATAGTTATCTGAATAACTGTTAATATGTTACGTTAACATACCAGACACTTACCACAGTTCTGTCTGTGCGTCATGTAGCTGAAGGTGTTAGCGTTAGCATACGTCATGTAGCTGGAGGTGTTAGCGTTAGCATACGTCATGTAGCTGGAGGTGTTAGCGTTAGCATACGTACACCTATTCACCATGTTCTCTAATCTGTTATTATTTTAGTAGTAGTTTGTGGATCCTACTCCTCTGTCTGCTCCATTTTGTTATAATTAATGATGGGCTTTTGGGTTTTAAGATTGCTTGGTAACTAGAAGAGGCTTTTTAATTGTGATTTTTATTACCTTACTTTACTAAAAATGTAATAAGATAAATTTAACTAAAATTCACCTCAAAGCAACAAATACAAGCTGATTTTTTAATCTTGAGTTTTTATTAGAAATCATCTGTAGTTTTCCCTGGCAGAGAAGGAGGGTCTAAGGACACGGGATGCTGGGACATTGACACAAGTCCCTATGAACATTGTTTAATCTGTTTTTCACTGTCGCCCCTCGAGGCAACTGCTGTTGTGATTTTGGGCGTTACAAAAATAAATTGAATTGAATTTGTTTCTGTTGAACTGTGCTGTTGAACTACAAAATAAAGTGCTGTTGAACTACAAAATAAAGTTGCACGAGATTCTTGATAAATCTCTGTTGGAGACAAAATGATGGGGAAGGACAATGGCTGAAGTTGTTCATGACATTTGAGTTCAACCTTTGAGTACAAAAGGGAGAATTTAAAGAATGAGGCAGTAGAAGACGCACTGGCACTCATACCAATCAAGGCTGGTGGACAGGCCAGAGCAGTGCCAGCTCTTAGACAAATTGCTTGGTTGAAATCCAAGGTCAGAGCGTTAATAGCATTGACTCATGTGAAATCATGCCTATCATCTGGTAATCCACACAGATTTGATGGGAGATTCACTGAGCTGCGAGGATCCACGAAGCAAACCTGATCTAGAGGACCTATTGTCTTGGAGATTCGACTATAATGGAACTGCAAATAGTTTTGTATAATAGGCTTTTCAGTTAGATCTATATTTACACTTCACTCATGGTAATGTTTATATTGAATAGAAAAACACATATTGTCTATATAAAACGGACAAAATGGGAGAGAACACACTTTAACTAAGGCAGTAGCCATTGTGGTGCCAGTGCCACTTGGCTAAGGTTTCCAGGTCAGTGGGACAAATCGACTTGTAACACTTTCAGTAATATTCCTGATAAAGTTTTGCACTTTACAAGCAGACCAAGACCCCGGCCCCTTTGTAGAGTTAATAACAGGTTAACAGGGGCAGTCTCAGATTATTGCTCCTCCCAAGGCCAGGTCTTGGTCAGCTCAGAGCAGAATCAAGTCAAGCTTCTATCTATTTTCTGCTATGAATTATGGTGTGATTACTTCTTACTCCCCACACATATTAGAGGTTTTTCCCCTTTAGTATTTTAAAACAACATGAATTATTCAAAAACATATAGTGTATCCTGCATTCCACTGAGGGGTATTTACACTTTCCCCAGGCTCTGAGACACTCTTTATGCATCAGTGTTACCTGTGCTCCTCGGCTTGACTCTTTGGATCGGTCCCTTTTTCCCACCCACAAGTCCACATTTGCGACTGACACACTAAAGCACTTAGAGCCACTGTCTTGTATAATGGAGCTGAACATCAGGAGGTCACGCTTGGGTTCAGAGGTAAAGAGTTGCTCTCTTCCCTTTTCAAAGTTTTCTCTACATCACAGTCATTTTTTTGACAAATGCTAAAATTAGAGTTCGGGAACTATCTTTGTCCTGACTTTACTTCTACTCGATTATTGTTTTCCTCTTGTGTTGAATTCTTGCAATTGAATGGGCATTAACTGCAAAACATACATACTACTATACTAATACTAATACTAATACTAATACTAATACTAATACTAATACTAATATATATATATATATATATATATATATATATATATATATATATATATAATACTACTAATAATGATTACAAAATTATAATAATAGTCTTTTTACATGCTTGATCATTTCATCATAATTGGCTCAACACTGATGGACAGCATTTAGGTCACGGACACAAAAACACTATGCACTGGTCAAAACTGGGATTGACCCGTTGACCTTTGAGTGGGTGGGCAAACGGTCTGAGAACTGTGCCACAAGTACAAAGGCTATTTGATGTCGAAAGATTAGATGCTCCATTGATTTGATGGAACAATTGTGTGTTTTAGCCTGAAAATGCACAAACGGCGTATGTTTTGGTAGAATACATGCAGCGCTGACAGAAAGTAAATGTGGCATTTGATGCCCACAGGGGATGTGAGTTTGTGTTAATGGCTGGGGCAACTGTGCTCAATGCTGATGCTGTTTACTAATGAGATAGACACAACAAATGCAGCTCTTCCATCTGTCAATAGTTGAATAGGTGTTGGTGTGATTGTTGACAAGTTTTACCACTAAGTCAAGAAATATGGACCTAAGAAAAAACGCTATTGTCTCCATTTGTCTGTAAATGTCACTTTTTCACGGCTGTCAGTATTTTTAAAGCAGAAGCAGCTTAGGTTGTATCTCCAAGGCAAATACATTAAGATAAAATTTGAGGCCAGCATAATATGTTTTAAAGGGCCTGTACGATTGTTTTTGCATGTAATAAAGTCAAATCTGTTTTGCCTCAGTACAGATCTATTGTAAAAGCATCTATTCAGGTGACAATGAGACCACAGCGCTGCATCTAATTATAAAGCGTTTGATTCTCTAAAGCAGGAAGTGAGCCGTTATCATGCTAGGGCTGTACCAGAATATTGCATTTTTGCAAATGCGGGTTTAGTATGATCACAAAAACCACAAAAGGGCTCAAGTGACCGCCGTAACCGTATTTCACATTTAGTTTTGCACACATGTCCAGCGTAATTTAACTGTTTTCACTCTCTCTGCCTTTTAAGAAAACTTTCACCGTGTTCTGTAATCAGACTCGGCTCAAGTCTCGAGTTTTGCCTTGGCTCGTCAATGACTGAGCATTCTGCACAAACAGCACGATGATTTAACATAAGCCTACATTGACCCAAACAAATCACAGTTTATCATATTACCAATAAAGAGAAGGTGAAAGTCCAGAGTTGCCCTTATATTCACCCTAAAACATAAAGTCTGCGTGCTGTGCATAAATCCACGTCCTAGTCTGTTGTCCACGTTGTCAAAACGGACACGATCAACACTTGGCTGTAATCCTCCTTGGTCCAGGTAAACATGTAATCTGAATGTAAATGTGGCGTGATTAAAATCCAGTGACAAAATGCATCCAAACAGAGTCAGCGTTCAGTTCAGCCAAAACAAAAATACTATCCAATCTGTCATAATCCTCCTCCTCCACCTTTAAACATATAGTGCATAAGTACGTGCTGTGCATCGGTGCCGATACGGGGAAAACCAAAGTGAAACTCAACATGAAAATCAGTTTTGAGCTGACGCCATGATCTTTTCAAGATCTTTGCATAATATAGGCCATTAATGTGCACACGCATGCTGTCACTTAGGCCTGCTGTTATTTTTGTTGCTATAATTCATCTACAGCCTCAATTTGCATGCATTATTATGGACCACTCTGCATATACCGCAAACCGAGGGGCTGAGGCACGCAAAGTTACTGCAAGGGAAATTGTTTAACCGCCCTAGGAACAGTCCCTATTAACATTAAGAAAACACATTACTGTAGCAAATAGCAAATAATTACACATTGTATACATTTTTCTTTAATTTTGTGTGGCAAAACAAATCATAAGAGACATAATTATGGCAATATTTAAATGTTCTTACCAGCTATACGGCTGATGCGAGACCATTTAAGTGTAATTGGTAGTGGTCAGTCTACCGGTAATTTGATCAATATTCTCGAAATGATTTAAGAAATAGGAGACAATGGTTGGAATTTTACAAAAGATTCACCCCAAATCTTTTTTTACCCAACCAACTGCATCCAAATAGAAATAAACTGTGGTTTGTTATTTTGCTAGACCTGCTGAGCTGTTGCCTGAAGCTAAATCTGAATGAATGACCAGTTTGTCACTTGCTTCTGTTGTGTTTAATCACCTGATCACTGATGGATGAGTGTAATAATCAGGATAATAAAAGACTAACTGCTCCCTGACGTCCTCTGCTTCATTATTCAGTTTCACAGGAAGAAAATTCATAAGTGACGGAAGTTTTTGCCCGACAGAAAAGTGCACAAGGTCCTTTTCTCCATTTCTCTGCACTTACGGCTTATTGCAGTGCAAAGGTAGTGCCTTCTCTTCTTTTGTGTTGTTTCCCTCTCCTTCCTTATTTCACTCATTGAGTCGCTGAACGGGTGGGGTTTCCATGGCAACCTCATCCACTCCCCGTTTGCGTCAACAGCTCACAGAGACTCTAAAACTCATAGCACGCGTCCTTTGCTCTTTCCCCATACATTGCCTTTCATCTCGTTCAGTCTAGATGATCACGTTTGACTTGACTGAATGGATTTTTGTGGAGATGTAACTGGACAGAGCATTTGAATGAGAGTTCGAGTTTGAAATGGTCACGGGAAGAATTTGAGCGTGCAGTGCTGGCCCAAAATGAACAAAAATACACTAGAAGAACACATGTACGCAAATCCTCCTTAGATTATGTCCCTATGTTGATCAAATTGTGTGCATATGAAGTTAAAAGAACAGATTTATGTTTGAAAATCAAGTCAAGTTTTGTGTTGTGTCAGATTGTCTGCTTGGTTTTACTTTTGTTTCTTTCACTTCTTTCAATCATTTGGTGATGGTGTAGTTCATTTTCAAACCCAGTTGCTTAATAAGAGATTTTACAACACACTTTTTTGCTCTAGCTTTGCTTAATTAGAAAAGAAAGTGCATTCATGTAAGTCATAAAAACGTTTTGTTGATTTAAAATATAATATCTTGAATTCACGTTAATCTGCTTCCTGACTGGTTTGGTTTTGTGTAAGATTGTGCAGTTTGTTTGGGGTGAAAGGTCAGTTGGGCACACTGACGCTGAGCACTCAAAAGAGCGCCCAGTGAATGTAGGATTTTATTACGTGTGCCCTATCTATCCTCCATAATTGTAGATGTTTTTTTCAGGCTTTGAAAGTCAGAACTGTCTTTGAAAGTGATACTTTGTGATCTGCCTTATGATCTTTGACTTTCTCCCATTTTTTCACTTTGACAGGCAATATCCTTTGTGCTGTCTGCCACGCATGTCACTTCAAGAGACCTATTGATTATACGTGGGAATGTAGGGGTTTACTCTGGAGGCTGACTCAGGTGTTGAAATGTCACTGGGCAACTATGACACGTTGCTGAATGTTGGTCAGCAGATGCGTCCCAGTGAAATGGGACAGTTTGAGATTTGGTCCGTAATAAGCCTTCATGGCGGACTGACACTATCCTCCCCTTTCCAAATCCTGGTGCCTTCTTGTCCCCTGTCTCACTAATGGTGAAGGAGAGACACATCCATCAGGTGGCTCGCCCGCGGTCACTTCTCCGGTCTGCTGTTCTGAGATGTTCCTCTGTCTAATGATCTTATGTCTTTGGGGAATGCAACATACGCCGCACAGGAAGTCAGCTAGTTGATGAAAAACCTTGCTCTCTTTCTGCCACTTCAGACTTTAACCAGAAAGTTTGAAAGTACCAACATTTGCATATGCATTTTTTTCATTTGCAAACATTTTGGAACAGCCTGCCCACCAATATGCCACACGTGGGCTCATGTTAAGGACGAGGTAAAACGCTGACAGGATCAGCGTCGCATTAGAGCAGAGACACCGTGACAGCAAGTTGGATTGTTCCAGAAATACGTTTGTGAGATGACGGTGATAAAAGTGACAACATTTCAGTATCAGAATCAGAAAAGGTTTATTGCCATTGTCAATGCACAGAATTCACAAACATAGGAACTTGCTTTGGTGTTTCGGTGCAACATAAATCAATGAACAATGAACAATGATAAAACGACCTGTATAAAGTCAGAAAGGAAAACTAATTAAATCAACTGTTGTGGTTGAATTGGGTAAAATTCACACTGGCATGTCTCATTGCTTCCATACAGAGAATTTATGTTGGGACTCACTTTCTCAGAAGCTGACTGTGATTGTGGTCATTCTGAGACACAGTAAGAGCAGCAGAAACCGGGGCCTGAAGCCATATATTGAGCTGTGGGAAGTTGTGAAAAGAACATCTTGTTTGGGATTTACACTCTGCTTTCTTACACCTTGACTGTGAATGTTCACACACTTCATACTAGCTACCACACATGAGCATACCACAGGTACTTCTAATAGTGGACAGATTGCCATTGGAAAAAGTAAGCAAGAAGAGAAGAAGAGAACAGAAAATTCTTTCCTTCTTAATTAGCTTTTTCAGGAACACTAGTTTTTACAACTTTGTTCACTTTTCTTCTCATTCTTTCACATAAGTTATCAAACACTACAACTCTGAGTATACAGTCATTTATGATAATTATGATTTTATACCTGATAAAACCTCTTGAACTCATCCAGATTTGCGGCTGCACAACAGAAGGCACTTGTTGGTTTGTAAATCTAACACTGCAAATGACTGCATTATATTCTATGATGTCTAATATTAGACTTAGACATCTTTATGTTCCTCATGCATTGAACAAATTGTAATGTCTCTTAACTGACCTTTCATCTTGCACACATGTCCTGTTCCTGGTCAGATTGCTGCGGTGGAGTGAGAACAGAGGTGTGTTTGATTTGGTCCGCAGTGCAGCTCGGGGACACGCGCACACGCTATTAATATTCACATCAAGAGCCTTTGTGGCCAAAGGCTTCTGCTTTGACAAACTGAGCCGTCTACAAAAATATCTGTGGAATTATGAAAGAAACTGCTATTAATCTGTTAAAGTCATGACCAATTGCATCTTAACTCATGTTGCTGTGTTGGAGTCTTTCTAGTTTTGAGCTCATGCAGTGTGGTGGAACTGCAGTGACAGAAACGTGAGAGGGGGTCCCATGGGTCTGTCTCATTAGGGACAGTTTCTGTGTCAGTGTTCTCTATCCTGAGTAATGTAAGCCTCACTATACCGCATGTTAATTACTCAGCCTCGAAGAGTAATTGGTTTCCTATGAGTGAAAGCTGAAGAGAGGAACTGGTCCAAGTAGGAATGGGAATGAAAATCTTACAATTAGATTTTTTTTTAAATTGTTTTTAGTTGTTTGTTTTGGTTCTTTAAAAGGTCAATTTAAAACGGACAAAACAGCATTCAGTTTGAAAAAGCAAAAGGGTCGGGTGACCTTAGTCCAGTACAAAGTCTTACTTGCAAAGAGTGCAGTAATTATTAGACCTGTGAGTCGTAGTGGAGATTTGGAGTTAGTCAAACAAATTAACTCTGGAGCAACATTACAATTCATAGTTATTAACAGTAGAATTTGTAAGAAAAAATACATTAATTTCTTAGAGGATTTCTATTATTCCAACAAAAATATGCAAGGTGGATACAATCACAGTTCAATGTGTTGTTTCTCTAGATGACTTCAGGTAATAACGACACAAGCTTTAATTCCATTTATCAGCTCTTTAATAAAATAGTCCATCCACATCAGGGCGAGAGGATTGTGCCACCATCAGACTGTGGTTGTCTGGTGCAGAGAAACCATCATAATGTCACTTAGCTCGGATCAGTGCAAAACACCCTGACTCTGTAAGTGGTCCATTTAGAGGCCCACATTGTCCATGAGAAACACCAACTTAAACGAGTGATAGAAGAAGAAAAAGTATTACGCTTCAGAGACTTGTCTATTACAGTGCTCCAATTGTAATGATTTGTTTTGTTCCCTCTTTTATTAGATACCACTTCAAGACAAACACTTCACTTTGTAATTACTATCCAAATATAATTTTTATTTTTCAAAAGATCATCGATAAACACAGCATAGTATTTTGATTTTTAAAATTTAAATGTTTTTTTTTTTATTGAATAACATATAAAGACAAACACAGAAAAAGAGAAAAAATAAAATCATGGCCTAGAGAACCCTAAAAGAAACAAGTCCCATTTTGTCCAAAGTTTGTCAAATGTGTCCATTTTCATTTTGATTCCAAATGTTTTTTGTTTTTTTAACGTATGTCCAGTTAGTCCAGTCCTTGATCGTCAGTGCATTTTGTGTCATCCATTTTTTGTGATGGCCTTTTTTCCCGCTGCTCCAGAGAGATGCTGCTGGTTGTGTCCATGGCCGGAGTCCTGAGGCCCAAACACACAGTTCTGAAATCCATTGGGATGGTGATGTCATAAAATGTCTGTAAGGCTTTGTTAATCTCAACAACACAACAATCCCAAAACATATGGTAGTGATTCACCTCCTGCTGCCACAGCCTCTCCAACAGTCTGCACTTCCCAGTGAGTAATGGGCACTTTGACATAGGATTATAAAGAAACGAGTGTTTCCCTCCAAACATGTGATCCCGTGGTTTTCCACTGAGCTGTACATATACTTTCCCACTCTTCATCATCCAGAACAAAGTCATCCTCTCTTTCCCATTTACAGCATAGTAAGATCTAACTGAATATTTGCTTTTACTTTTGTAGCTAACATGTCGGATGGATGGATGTCTTTGTCAGGCTTGTAGCAATATACCGCAACCCCATATGTCATTAGGCCACATTTAATAAAATATATTGAAGGCGTTGGCGGTTGGAAATGTCTGTAAACATAAGGCTTGACTTCAGCAGGTGTCACACTGTTCAAGATCAAACCAGCTCAGAGTGTTGCATTTCATGAATCAGCTCATTGAACAGAAGGTTACACATCTCTCTGGTCTGCTTGGGTTGTTTGTGTGCACAAAGAAACAGCATTAAGCAAAAACAATGCTTTTCTGACTGTGCAAGCCGCTGTAGAACATGCCACAGAAGATTCCTCAACAACAGATATTATGCTTTATTTGTATTCTTATTGGCCTTTTAAACATACTTTTTACCTCTGTTTTGGCGTGTTTTAGAAATTTAAAATGCACAAGCACACAGTTGTAATTGATTAGATAAGAAATGCTCAAAACGAAATTTGGATTTACCAACAAACGTGAATAAAAGTAAATACAACTACAGGTATGTTTTTTTTATTTTTTTTTTATGAGGGAACAATAGTATAACATGGTGTAAAGCTCAAAAAGGAAAAAAAAGAAAAAAAAATTCAGCTGTGGGACAGTGGGGTGTAAAATGGGACTGGAAATGACGTGCACACACTGTGCAATCCACTGGACCACAAGCGGCACACAGCGATCTAATTTTGATACCAACACTGCCTGGGGAATCAAATAAACTACAAGGACAAATATCAAGTATAGGCACTTGATTTGATTGTTAAATAATGTCAAATGAGTTTGCACATATTCTATTGCTCCTTCCCTTATACATTTCAAAATCGGTGAGTATTATATTGCTGGCACATGTTGTGAGTATTAGCACTGCTGTCAAAATCTAGTCCTCTTTCTTTTACTTTCCAAGTTTGTAGAGAATGTTCTAAATGATAGTATGCAAAATAAAAGTTTTATACTTGTTTCCTCTTCTCATTTACCCACTTGAAGTTGTATTTAGAGTGTCTTTAATCTTCTGTAGACAAGACGCCATTGCTGTCTGTTACACCACTCCCCAGATTCCCCACCGATGTCCACCCGCTGCTCTTTACTTACTTCCTTCTGCAATTTTATTTTCTTAAACCATATCAGCAAAACGATCATGCGATGCTGATATGGTAGTTCACTATCATGAACTACAGCTCTCCAGAGGGCAACGCACCGTAAAGAAGCAGGCGGAAAACAGTGCCACACTTTTCAACCCGGAAATGAGTGTTTATTAAGTCATTTCAAATCAATATTGGGATTTAAGGTGACCCTCAGGTGTCAGAGTATAAATGCTGTTTATAGCAGACAAAAGCACAATGGGTCTTCTTTAAAAAATAAAACACAGTCGGTGCAGAAAACAAAGAATGGCTCTTGTGCCGATGCTTGAGTGAGAACATCAAGGGACAAGACAAATGCTAGCAAATTATCACCCAATTATGCTGATTATGGTGGCTACATCTCCTGGTTAATACAGTATTACCCGTACTTCTCACCTCTTTACAGTGATCCTAATTGAAAATAAATGTTGAGTAAAAGAAATAAACACGTTTTGATCCTTGAAGCTGAACACACTCTTATTACCTTACGCTGGAGCTTTGAAGAGGTGAGCTTAAATGATCACTCACGGCTGTTTTCCAAAAAGCAGGTTGACTTCACAAACCTTTTAAAAAGTGTTTGTGTTCTGGCAGGTATTAGACGCTGAGCTCATTTTGGGAGGGAGGATCAGCGACAAGGACAGAGGACAGGAAGCGCCCTGCTGTCCTCATATACCTCCCCTCGCCACCCTTTTCCCTACGGACTCTTTTCACTGCACCCTTTGTCTCCCCGCTGTTCACAAGATCTTGCCCCGCTGTGGTCAAAATGTAGACTTTTAATTAAGTTTCAACGACACGGCTATGAAAGTCTGGTTCCCCTCTGCAGACTAGTGATGCATTGACTGTTTCCTGCCAAAGCAGTTCTGCCAATACTCGCCACTCTGTCAACACCCAAAGCTGCTCGTGCTGTCTCCTTCACTATTTATGAGGCTGAAAATACAAAAACAATTGCACTTGTCCTCACAGTCCACAAGGGCCTCCTGCTAACTCTGACTTGAACTGCCCTCCAGCTCTTTCTCTTTTAGATTTACGGCTCGGCACACGGATAACTGGCAATTCTGTCACAATTCTGTCTGATTTCCAAAAACCCATCCACAATCACATTTTATAATCACGCTCGATATAACATAATGAAGCTAGAGTAACACTTGGTTTTGTCCTTTTATTTTTGGCATCTTGTACAAATTGATGCTATTGTAGACTTGCCCAACTAACAATTGTATAATGTAAATTGTTCGTATAGGCTGCTTTTGAAATGGAATAAATAGTTTAGGTTTATGCTTGGCGCGTCTGCAAAAATGAAGCCCCCTCAGACCAGCGTTTGCACAGACTAGATCTTCCGCGTCGGCGTCAGGGAAACATTTGCAACTATGTGGACGGTCCGTATGGAAACGAGTGGGATTTTCTAACGGCAAGCTCCGATTTCTACTGTCTGCAGCCACATGAACTGCTCAGACTATAGATACTGCCAACGTCTGTAAAACAAACAAGAAAATACCTTTTATAACAAAGGCAGAGGTATTATTAAATCAATATCAAATAAGACGGTCTGAAATGAGTCTACCTACAAACCTTCATTATTTTGACCTTTAATTGGTTAAAAATATGTTTTCAATGTACGCTCCAGTCGATAATATAATACAAATAATGAAAAATGTAGCCGCGAGCAGCAATGATTGGCCCTGGCCAGTACCACCACGCTGCCCGCTGCTAATCGCTGTTGACTGTATACCTAATGTTGGACACGTTCAGAGCAAATAAAGTATGTTTGCTTGAACCAAAAAGTACAAGAACTTTTCGTCGGTTCCGATACAAAACCATAGAGCAGTTAAATAATAATGTTGTCTTATGCATGTTTTAAAGCTTGTTAAGCGCCTGCAGCCGAATGAGTAAGAGCGTGGCGTGGCTTGGCTGCTGATGCGCTTTGTGTACAACGTAACAGTGTTTGGCTCCGAGCTACCTTCATTATTGATACTTACATGAGGGCTGGCTCACTCTCAGCAGGTAACTCAGGTGATAGCCTTGAAATAATTATTTTTACGTCCCTGTCAACATGACAGGTACCGATCATTTGGTACCTGTCATGGCTAATTCTGAATCGGTCACAAGGAAAGGAAAACAGAATAACATAATTGATGAAAAATGAACTTTTATTAACATGTCTCTTTATCATTTACAGGCTGAGAAATAGATTTTCAAGGTTAGGGGCCAGGGGGGCCCCCTACCTGAAAAAGTTAGGGGCCCCCCAGCAATTTCAGGGGCCCACAAGCGCGCGCGGCATCGCGGCGTCATAAGAACAAGATAAATGTGTTGTTTTAAACCTGGTTATTAGCATGTAAAACAATTTAAAGTACTTTTATCTGTTATTTGATATGAAGAGCACAAATACAGAATGACTATAAACCAGAGATCATGATCTTTAATAGTGTTTAATTTAATATAATAATGTTTCTTAGATACATAATAAATACAGTTTACAGCATTTGACACAAGGAGATCTTGTGGAATATATAAAATCACAGCCTACAAAATAAACTACTAACATATATACATTGCCCCGATGCTAACAACTCCAAAGGGGGCGGGGCCCTTGGATACTTCCACATTGACATTGTCCCTAATGTGCAAAATTACAGCTTTTGTTGCAAACAACTTTAAAAAGACTGAATTGCGAACTGAGGAGATTGACGCCCGCCAACCTCGATATCACTTGTGGCGCAAAATTAGACCGGGCGCAACCGAACGCAGCGGCCAATCAGATGCCCGCTTTCATCGACATTAGATCACGGACACCTCTCGGCCAATGAGAAGCGAGAAGACTGCGAAGTGGCATGTCTGTCAAAACAAAACTTAAGCGATGGAAATGCCCGCGCACATGCTCCGCTGCCTTCCTCCGCTGTATAACTACAGCAATAATCGTGGTCTGTAGTACAGCGCGCCCGAGTTTGTGCATAGGAATCGCTTTGGGCATGTTCACCGCGCTGTTTTTGCCTATTTAAAAATATATATTACGGCGAAAAATTTGCGTCGGTCATTGTGTCCGGAGCCTTGATTTTGGAGTCGGTCAAAACTGATTTTCCGTGTCCAGCCCGTTATTTCGAGGCTTGCAGACACTTCACAGGGCAAAGGCATGTTTCAGTGTGACTGCAGACAGATTAAGAAACAAGTCATTTTTAACAAGAATAGAAGGTCAACAAAACAAATGAGGAGCAAAGGATGCTTGAAGGAATAAACTTGGAATAAAATGGAAAGTAGCAAGTCACAATGTCAAATTTTAATGTTACAATCATTGTGAGAAGAAACAACAATTGTTGGCAGTATGACCAAACCGCAGTGAAAAGTTGAATGTATCACCATTCCTCACTAGCTGTATGAAATTAAACTTTCTACATGGACAAGTAATGATACTGGCAATTTAACAGCCTGGTAAAAATACTGAACACATAGTTTTAGTTTTTTGGTGCATAGATTGAACTTGCCTGCGATCCAGAATACACACTTTCAATTCTTTACAAAGAGTGAGTCTGGTCCCCAGTCCCTCATCACACTTCGAGTCAAACTCAAATCAGATGCATTTACATCCATGACACATGTGAAACAAACGAGTTATTTAGTCATACAGTAAATCATTTAGAACAAAGTCCAGCTTTTCTCGCCTCAAATTAACAATGTTTTGTGCTTCGCTCTTTCATCCTGCAGAAATGTTTTTCAGTCCCTGTGATATTTTTGCTGGGTGGACCATGCTTGTCCCTGATTGGCTAATCCATCTGTCAATCACACCAATCTGAACTTGTGGAGATACGGAGTGACCAGACTGATATCGATCCGTTTATGTAACATTACCTTGAATGCATTCTTCATACAGTTTGATGTAATAAAGTTATCATATACTAGGGATGAATAGTGATCCATAAGACAATATGAACGAGAGAAAAATACGGCTTTTACTGACATTTTTGTCATCAATCACAAATAATGTTAATACCGGTAATTGTTAAATCGTGTCGTTTCTTCACACAATCATTGTAATATTTAACATCAGGACATCCCTACTCATAATATTTAGTTCGTATGATAATATTATGAACTGTGCAAAGAATGTTGCTTGCAGCGGGATGATAAAAAGAAGGTCGGTGGAGGAGTTCATGGCGGCTTAAAGGACGAGGAGGCGATGGAGAACTTGAGAAATCTGATGATTTCGCTGCTGTAGAGTCAATGAGCTGCGAAGGTTTGAGTCCCACCAGAGGAACCATCACCACTGTTTAAGAACCATTGGTCTGAAATGTACAGTTGGAGACAGTTTTGCATTGGAGTTGGCGTGTATACTTATAGCGCTTGTAACTATCCCACTGAGATCCATTTTACCCACACTCATTTGGGCTTCAGGGGTGCGCGGCACACTCTTCCCCCCAAATCTCAAAGCCCCGCAGAGTGCACAAAATGGCTGCAGTTACCCACTTCGAGCACTGGGACTAAATTAAACGCATTATGTCTGGGCAGGAAGGAGTAAGGACTTGTGGGGAGATGTTGAAGCGCGTTTACTTACCTGCCCTGCAAATACACATGCAACCACTTCAATGTGTAGATGAAGCGCAAAGACAAAACAAGAGCGTTGCTTTTCCGCGGGTTGGATGCTGGAGGAAGACGTAGTGCAGTGGCTACTTTGATGAAGCACTCTTTGGTGCAGAAAACGGGTCCGCCGCACATTCCCTTTCACAAATGGAAACATAATGCTCGATGCCTCAGTGTCACGAGGAGGCAGAGCAAAAAGCCTGAGTGCAGATAAAGACGTTACAAAGCTGGAACACATTGTAGTCTCACACCAAAAAGACAGTATTTTGTTACCTTTTTTGTATTCTTGATGTCAAATGTCTTTTACAACATGAGGCAAAAAAAAATGCTTTCATAATTCCACCACTTATACATTTGCCTCATCTTCTTTGTTCCCATGCTTGTATAGGTGACATTAGTAAGTAAATAGGTCAGGGCCCCCACATGATGATGCTCTGCGTTTCTCTTGTGTTCAGGTTTGAATGGCTTGGCCTGGATTTGTTTCATGTACTGTACATTTCTCTGCACATAATTGAAATCTAAAGGGTAAATGAATCATGCTTACCTCTCACCTAATCTCTGCCTTTTTAATCCGATTTTCCGATGCCACAAAAGCACATCTGAATTTAGCAAGACGCGTACGACAATGAGATGCTCTGCATGTCCCTGAATGGCCTCGTAATCCTGTGTGGAATAATCTGACAGGCAAATCGGAGCGACTATTCCTTTGTCAGATGTATTTCCCCTCAACAAATCTACTTTCTTGCATTTGTCTTGTTCTGTCTGGCAGATGTTCTTATTGTTTGTACCGGCCCAACTCGACTAGCACATTTACACAGCTTCATGGCGGCTAGAAGGGCGTTTGGGCGTTCGGTCGGTCGTTCAGTCGTTCGGTTGTTTGGTCGTCGCTTGGTCGTTCGGTCGCTCGGTCGTTCAGTCGTCGCTCAGTCGTTCAGTCGCTCAGTCGTTCCGTCGTTCCGTCCACATCGTTTTAGTCAGCCAAAATGTTTATTACCTGTACTCGACTAATTATTTTATCTTGATTATAAAGATTTTTATTGGACAACTTCAGAAAGAGGAAATAATGAAGTGAGCTAGCTATAGATTTGGTTTTGAATCATGAGTTTAATTCTTCTGTTTTACATTTAAATACATTGTTTCCTAATAGTGTTTGTATAAATAGTAGTTAGTTTTTGTTGTGCCGTTACAATCTTGTGACTGCAGTTTGGGTGAGATCTATGGTCAGAGCATCGATACTGAAGCGTGAACACTTTTTTTGAGGGCTTTAGCGCTGTTCAGTGGTCATGTGGTCAGGCCGGATTAAACTTAGTTCAAAAGTAGTTTGGACTAAAAAATATACTATGCATGTTTGGAAGTTGCACGTGCAAAACATGATCATGCACTTTCAACACAACTATGTCACAAGTTCCAAAAACAATATCCAATCTGAATCAGTCAATCTTATTTTCTGACTTGTCACGCTGGCTTTATTTATTCCCAAACAACAATCAATCTTTTTTCTTTGACAGCACATTGGTCATTCTGCCATTTTGTTCTTATTCTAAATCACTATGCAAAGTCACACACGCAGACTTATGCGTTTGGCCGAGTGCGATCAGTGTGTCCTTATCTCACTGACACAGTTGCTTTTTGGGACCTTTGTGTAATTCTTCATTCATTCTTACCTTTTCTTTTGTTTTAACATCAAGACATCTGTTGCCGTCTGGAATGATAGACATCAGAGTATACTACAGGGGCCCGTAGGTTATCATATTCTCCTGTTATCCCCTGGCCGGCCCCGGTCGCCCTCCCAGCAGCTCTGGCGGCTGTCAGCTCTGTGTACAGGGAGCGTCCAAAGCTTTAGTCCAATCGGCTTTAATGTCACCATTGGCTCCGCTGACATTTGTGCTCAAAGGCTATTTTTCACTTGATACCCTCTGACTTGTTGACAAAACCGGGGGAGACGCGGCGTGTCGGGCGTGCGCACACGTCCCGCTAAAGGGTTCGGCGTTAGTATGCAGAGCCACCCGCTTCCTGACACGACGTCCCTTCATGCTTCTCCTAGAGGATTTCCGAATCGTCTTTCTTGCTTTCTCTCTGCCACCATTGCGCTCTCTCTCCCTCCCTCTCTCTCTCGCTTCCTCCCTCTCTTCCTCTCCTCGCACGGCCCGGTCCCAGACACCAGCAGCCTACGTTTCCTCCGCATCGCCATGGAGACAGACGTGATGTCAGCGCCGGTCTGCAGAGGTTTCTCAAGATTATAAACTCATTTGGGCATCGCAATCATAGTCACGGGGTAAAGATTATGAAAGCGTGTTGCTCGACCGCTGGAGGAGTCTTATGTTTTCAGCACAAACGCAGCGATCGATACTCTACTACAGACGGAGCGGGAGAATCTTATTTGGACATTCTTCCGCAGTCAGGGAGCTGGGCCGTGCTTATTTAGCAACTTACTGGAAAATAATGGTTTTCAAGACCAGGTGGTGGACATTTAACCATATCATCGGGGGGGGGGGGGGGGGGGGGGGGGGGATACACTGCAGACTGTAGTGTTTTCAAAGGGATCATAAGAAATCCCATGAAGCAGCTTTATGCTAGAGGACAAGGAAGGGCACACAGGAAACACACGACTACCATGAGAAACCTGGAAAACAGTTTTGCACTGATTTAAATTGTTAGTTTACACTGTTGTTCTGCCTTTTATTTAATCATAGTTAATGTTCTTACTATTATTGCTTATTGTTTCCTGTTGCACCATGTCACCAAAGCAAGTGTCTAGTGTTACTTTTATTGAATTTTATGACAGTTTTAATAGACATTTAGTGTGAATCCGAGTGAGCATGGGCTATGGGGGCTATGAAACGAGAACTATCAGTATTGCCTGTTTACCTTCAAATTCAAGTACCAGTATTCAAGTATTCAAGTATTAGGGCTACACCAAATAACTGACTAATCGTTACTAGTCGCCTATAAAAAAATAATCATAATCGCATTTTGATCATCGTTATCTGAACTGTACATACTCTAAAACGCATACCGGTATACGAAAACACCTTAGATTAGCTGACTAGTCCACAACTAAAATAAATGTTTGTGACAACCCTACTAGATATGTCAATAATTGTGTCTTATTGTCACTTTTTTGTGTTTGTATTTATATACAACATAATATTTCTGTGTAACAGGTTTTAAACAGCTTAATGAGAACAAAAGTCTCACCTACAAACAACACATTCTCCAGTATATTTTCAGCAGTGTTCGATATTTACAGCCACCATGTTTAAACCACGTTTGTACCTTCAGAAAGCGACATTATTGCTATGATTTGTTTTGACCTGTGCATCGCGCTTTTGTTGGTAAATTTAGATTTGAAAGCAGAGCTCAGTGTGAAATTGTCTAGCGTCTGCTCCATGTCAGACAGCTTTTAGATCAAAGCTGAATCCAACCTTTGCAGGGCTTGCATTTTTTGTGGCAGAGAAATGAATTTGATGGCAAATATCTCTTAATCTACAGTTACTAGTAAAAATATTAGAATATCAAACTTGTAATGTAGCCCCAAGAGATAAACTGTAGTCATAATCCTAATGTTAACAAGTGCAGATAACCTCTATAGACTTTCTGCTGTGATTACTGGTGTCAAATGGGATTGTAGAGCAAAGAAGGAGCTTAGATAAACTAACACGGATATGCATGGGCCGTCTGAGAGAAGAGGTGAGTGGGTTATCTACATATGTACAACCTCTGCTGAATGGAAACACTATTTATGGACTTCAGGGTGATGCTTTGACTTGTTCTCTTAGTGCAGGATACGACATGCATTAATTAGCAGACCTTCATTTTCCATTAGGATTCAGGAGAGACCCAGCGCCGTCGTGTTGTGTGTCCTGAAGGTGCAGGACACACAACACAATAATGCGCCTTCACTACTAAGAGTATGTTTCTGTTTCAAAAAAAAAAAGAAAATGTTGCAGACAGTGTACAGCGGTCTGATTTTGTCCTAAAGCTTCTGCGTCTGGGAGAAAAAGTGTGATATGTTGCTATGATACATTTGGAGTGTGAGTTTGTCGGCTGTGCGAGGACGAGCCACCATTCATTTTCTAGTCTAAAAAATCTGTCCCAAAGCTGTGCATGTGCCCGTAAAATGCACCTGAACATTTGCAATGTGCCAAAGGGTTTGTGAAAGCCAGGAACAAGTTGGAGATGCAGGTAACAGTTTAACTACACCCTAATTTCATGGTACACCAGCTTTAAATCTGTTAAAAATGTTGTTTTGGCATTGTTTGAGTTGGCAGTAAAGCTCCAAACCATCTTGCTACAAAATATTCCATCTACATGAAAGTGGCAATAGAGAGTGCTGAAGGAAACAACAGAAAAACAGGAAATATTCTGTATCACATAAAGCCCGATAAAGCACAACATGATCATTTTCCCGATTCAGACCCCATTTACCTTCTCAATCAAATGATCAAATGATGGCAGTTACATGATGCTTCAGTTGATTATTTGTGGGGCTTTTCGGGTGACACAAATCTCAGGGAGGTCATGTGTACTACTGTATTCCCAGTTATTTGCATTTTCTCTCTCTGAAATTGACCATTTCCATTCTGTTTTTTTTTTTACAATTTTGTCAGCAACTACCCCAAATGGGTTGCTCCTGGTTGTCAATGGCAACTTGAAAATGAACACGAGACACAGGGCCATTTGGAGTAAATCAATGTCTTACAAAAGGTGTTTCGCTCCGACGATGATGTTCTCCTTCATTCAGTTTGACATGTTCTGTTGCAGCTTTGCCAACATATTGAGCGCACACACTCGCTGTCATCTTTGCCTGTTAAAGATGCACGCGCAGTGAGGGAGAATTTAGGCCATTGCCATAGTGATAGTTCTGCAGACTGACTATAGGGTCTGGGAGGACTTCTTTTTTTCCTCAAGACAAATTATGCACCAGTTTTGCAACACTTTCCTATTGTATTGTTCAAGTCGACAGTGCTACAGAGGCAATGATCAGCTATCGAACCACATACACAGCAGTTTATTCAGAGGCGAGCGCTCGTCACACGCTCGTAAGTTGTTTGAAAAGGCATAAAACATGGCTCCTTTGCACATGAGTTGGCACACAAAGATGAATGCAGTCAGGGGGGAAAGTAAAGATTATTGCAGGAATGAAAATAACATGGCTCCATAATGATTCAGACTTCTGATCATACTTAAGGCTGTTTTTATGTTGAATTATGTAAACAACATTAATTATATATGGCTTAATACATCATCACACTTTTTTGTCTTAGAATTGTGGTTTCTCATTAGGGATTAGGGATGTCACAATGTCAAATATTAGTGTTACCTTTATTGTGAGAAAAAAAACATAATGATTGATTTAAAACACCTTATTTTTTATTCTAAAATAGTTATTATTTTTTAGTTCTTACGAATATATATTGTGACCTAAATAATCCCGATTATCGATGAACCGAATAATCTTGACATCCCTATTTCTAATTATGATTATTTTTTGTAGAAAGTCTTAAAGCTTTAAACCAGAGGCAACAGCTAAAAACAATACATTCAGTTTTGTCATTATTGGTGAAGATAGATCACTGTGAGTCAAATAAAGTTCACACAATACTGAAGAAGTCCATCGTCTCCATTTGACAAATTTTTCATTGTCGATGCAGTAAATAATGATGCTGTGTTCCTAAATCAATTTCTCCCTCCAAAACTCTGCACTATAGTTTTCTGGAGGAAGCCTGGCCTTTTAACACCAATAAGCCATTACCACAAAACTGAGTGTAACTGTTGCAGCAGCAGCTTGAGACTCCCATCGAGTGCTGCCAAAATATATTGCTTCCCGGGTCAACATCAAGCACAACAACTGAAAACAGTTATTTAGTTCAGTAAATGTTACACCAGAATGTTTCAGGATAATACAGGATACGGTCCTTTCTGC